>NW_028320004.1:7500-249635 GCF_062004578.1 Staurois parvus | reverse complement strand
TTGCACAGACACACAATTGTTACTCAGGGCCACAGAATTCATACTCAGGGACAGACAGAATTGTTACTGAGTGCCAGAGAATTCTTACTCAGGGCCACAGAATTCATACTCAGGGACAGACAGAATTGTTACTCAGGGACAGACAGAATTGTACTGAGTGCCAGAGAATTGTTACTCAGGGACAGACAGAATTGTTACTGAGTGCCAGAGAATTGTTACTCTCACAGACACAAAATTGTTACTTGCACAGACACAGAATTGTTACTTGCACAGACACACAATTGTTACTCAGGGCCACAGAATTCATACTCAGGGACAGACAGAATTGTTACTGAGTGCCAGAGAATTGTTACTCAGGGACACCTAATCGTTGAATTAAATAGTATGTCAGACAACATGCAGAGGAGTGGCAGAGGAGGCAATGTTTTAGGAGCGAGCAGACGTGGCAGCAGAGGAAGGGGTCGAGGCAGCAGTATTCGCAGCCAGAGGCCAGTGCTCCGGTGTCATCCAGCGGTCGTGTCTCCACCGACAACCCTGCCGTCATTGATTGGTTGGCTCGGTCGTCTTCCTCTTCCCAGGTCACCTCTGACACCTACAGCCAACGGTCGGTGGGTACGTCAGACACAACCGTTAGTTGGCATGGCCCGGGACCAAGCCCACTGAAATCACGTGTCCTCTACCTGCCCCTGTCCTTTGCTGTTCCCTCACCAAGCGAAGTATCGCATGCTGTGGGCTCAGCCCCACTGTACAGTGAGGAAGAGCTAACAGAGGGCGGTCAGGAACGGGGGGAGGACATCGGCCTTTTCAGCAGCCAAGCGAACAAGTACTGGCGAGGAGAGTGGCTCGGTAGCCGGTCTAGAGACAGGTCTGTCTCCTGACCCAGACGCAGCCGAGGGGGCTAGTAGTGAGGCGGAGACCCTACTTGATGATGAGGAGGTTGATCGCACTTGGCAGCCTCGTCGTCATCAGGCAATTTCTTCCGCATCATCAGGAGAAGAGGGTGGCAGCTTGGCAGCGAGCAAAACAGTCGGTGGGTTGCCCAGGAGACAGCAGCAGGGTCGCATCAGTGTCAGTGGAGCCAAACGTCCACGGAGTAGAGCACCAGCTCCACTGCAGCCTACCACCACGGCCAGTAGTGGTGCCGGTGCGCACGGAGGAAGTAGCAGTCAGCCAGTGAAGAGTAGCGGGGGCAAAGTTTCCTACTCGGTGGTGTGGCAATTTTTCCTCAAGCCGCCCGAGGAAGTAAACGTAGCCGTATGTCGACTATGTGGCCAGAAATGCAAGCGTGGCCAGGGGGCCCATGTTGGGACTACAGCGTTGCGTCAGCATATGCAGCGTCACCATTCGGTGGCCTGGGAAAACCGTGATAAACATACGGCGGTTCTGCCTGCCCCAGCCCCCGCTCCATCACCCGCTCCGTTACTTGCTCCGTCACCCGACGTCGTCAATCGCCCTCTATCAGCCAGTCAAGGCTCCAACACCTCTGCTGAGGGGAGTTGTCGCTCATTGGCATCTTCCGCTCGTTCAGATGCTCCTTCTCCTGCTACTCCTCTTCTCGGATTCCGTCAACAGTCTTTCTTGGAATCCGTATCCAAGAGACAACAGTTTGCGAGCACGCACCCGACGGTGCAAAAGCTGAACGTCCTCCTGTCCAAGTTGCTGGTGCTGCAGTCCCTCCCTTTCCAACTGGTGGACTCAGCACCTTTCCGAGAAATGATGGCTTGTGCCGCGCGCGGTGGAGAGTGCCAAGCCGTCATTTCTTTGCCCAAAAGGCAGTGCCAGCCCTGCATTCACATGTAGAAGAGATGGTGGGCCAGTCTTTGAGCATGTCGGTCTCTGCCAAAGTGCACGGCAGCGCCGACGTGTGGAGCTGTAACTACGGTCAGGGACAGTACATGTCATTTACGGCCCACTGGGTGAACGTGGTGCCGGCACAGCCGCACCAGCAACTTGACAGGTCACGACGCTTTTGCCTCCACGTTTGCACGTCCTTGGTCCAGCAAGCATGTCCGCCTCTACCACCTCTTTTTCCGCCGTGTCCTCAGCCGCCACCCCCGTGCCAAGTCCCATTACCCGACCGGCATATCACATGTGCAGGGCGCAACGGTGTCACGCTGTGCTGCACCTGGTATGCCTTGGCGAACGTAGTCACACAGGGGAGGAACTGCTGAGTGTAATGAACAGAGAAATCGACAGATGGCTGTCTCCGCGCAAACTAAAAATCGGAACCATGTTGACTGACAACGGAAAGAACATGGTGTCTGCTCTGCGTCAAGGAAGGTTTGTGCCATGCGCCATGCATGGCTCACGTGTTCAATCTGGTTGTCAAGCGGTTCCTAAAATCCACCATCCCACTGCAAGACATCCTTAAAATGTCACGTAAACTGTGCATGCATTTCAGCCATTCCTACACCGCAAAGAACACCCTCATTGAGCTGCAGCGGCAGAACGGAATTCCACAGCATCGCCTGATCTGCGACGTTGCAACAAGGTGGAATTCAACCCTACACATGTTAGACCGCCTTTACGAGCAGCGAAAGGCCATCACCGATTTCCTGATGTTACAAGCGGATAAAGGTACTCCCCTGTGTAACTTAGATGTCAGCCATTGGCAGCTCATGCGTGACACCTGCCGCTTGCTCAGGCCCTTTGAGGAGGCCACGCTATTCGTGAGTCGGCAGGACTATGGGATGAACGACGTCATTCCTCTGTTGCACGTCCTGGAACAAATGCTGTTAACAATGGCTGGTCAGGGTGCGGTAGACGTGGCGCACAGATCTCAACGCCACATGACCCCTGTGGGGGCAGGACAGGAAGAAGAGGAGGAGGTAGAGGAGGACATTTGTGCTCAGGAATTATTGAGTGAAATGGGTGGTTTTTCCACTCAGCGGACAGGAGTGGAGGAGCAGGAGCATCTGGTAGAGGAGGAGGAGGAGGAGACAGAGGACCCAGACGCACCGTGGCAGTATGCTGTGGAGATGGAGGCAGGGAGTCCCTCGCATTCCTTGGCACAAATGGCCCATAGCATGCTCGGTTGCTTGCGTAGCGACAGCCGAATAATAACCATCAGACAGAGGGAATGACTTTTGGCTGTCCACCTTGTTGGACCCTCGCTACCGGTCCAAAATGGTGGCCTTTTTCACACCTGCTGAGAGGGAGGCCAAAATTACGTACTATAAAAACCACCTATGTAGTCAGTTGGTCTCTGCCTTTGTGCGCCAACGTCCATCCTCAGACACTGTGGGCCCTGTGCGCTCGCGTTCCGCTGGCATGGCAGCAGGGGAGGGGTGGGGTGGTAGGAGCAGTGGCAGCTCCACCAGCAGCGGCTGCCTCAGTCTGCAGTCGATGATGAGTAGCTTTCTTCACCAGCGCAGTGAGGAAACTACTAACCAGCCGCAGCAGCAGCAGCAGCATCAGGTGGACCTGGAGCAGGAGCTCAAACAACAGGCTTGGGCCTACTTGGACAGCACCCTGCCAACCGAGGTAGACAATCCCTTGACTACTGGGCAACGAAACTTGACCTTTGGCCCCAACTAGCTGAATTTGCCCTTGAAAGGCTGTCATGCCCGGCCAGTAGCGTGGCATCGGAGCGCGTGTTTAGTGCGGCAGGAGGTATTGTAACTCCGCGGAGGACACGACTGTCCACCCAAAGTGTGGAGAGACTCACGTTTGTGAAAAATGAATCAGGCGTGGATTAGTCTGGATTTCAAACCACCAGTTCCTGACACAACTGACTAAATCCGCCATGAATCATGCCTCAAACATGTGCCACTTTCAGGTCTCCTCACACTGCTGGTGTGTTGAATTTTTTGACATAGGGTGCTGGCAGATTACGGGCCTCCTATAGCTGCTGCCAGGCCCCTAATCTGCCATAGGCCCCTATATACCGCCTCCTCCTGCTGCTGCCAGGTCCAGAGTCTCTCATGGGTCCCTGTACGGCCTCCCATTGCTGCTGTCTCCATCGCCACACTCTGCTGCCATGTGCCACTTTCAGGTCTCTTCACACTGCTGGTGTGTTAAATTTTTTGACATAGGGTGCAGGCAGATTACGGGCCTCACATAGCTGCTGCCAGGCCCCTAATCTGCCATGGGCCCCTATATACCGCCTCCTCATGCTGCTGCCAAGTCTAGAGTCTCTCATGGGTCCCTGTACGGCCTCCCATTGCTGCTGTCTCCATCGCCACACTCTGCTGCCATGTGCCACTTTCAGGTCTCTCACAATGCTGGTGTGTTAAATTTTTTGACATAGGGTGCAGGCAGATTACGGGCCTCACATAGCTGCTGCCAGGCCCCTAATCTGCCATGGGCCCCTATATACCGCCTCCTCATGCTGCTGCCAAGTCTAGAGTCTCTCATGGGTCCCTGTACGGCCTCCCATTGCTGCTGTCTCCATCGCCACACTCTGCTGCCATGTGCCACTTTCAGGTCTCTTCACACTGCTGGTGTGTTAAATTTTTGACATAGGGTGCAGGCAGATTACGGGCCTCACATAGCTGCTGCCAGGCCCCTAATCTGCCATGGGCCCCTATATACCGCCTCCTCATGCTGCTGCCAAGTCTAGAGTCTCTCATGGGTCCCTGTACGGCCTCCCATTGCTGCTGTCTCCATCGCCACACTCTGCTGCCATGTGCCACTTTCAGGTCTCTTCACACTGCTGGTGTGTTAAATTTTTTGACATAGGGTGCAGGCAGATTACGGGCCTCACATAGCTGCTGCCAGGCCCCTAATCTGCCATGGGCCCTATATACCACCTCCTCCTGCTGCTGCCAGGTCCAGAGTCTCTCATGGGTCCCTGTACGGCCTCCCATTGCTGCTGTCTCCATCGCCACACTCTGCTGCCATGTGCCACTTTCAGGTCTCTTCACACTGCTGGTGTGTTAAATTTTTTGACATAGGGTGCTGCAAGATAAAGGGCCTCACATAGCTGCTGCCAGGCCCCTAATCTGCCATGGGCCCCTATATACCGCCTCCTCATGCTGCTGCCAAGTCCAGAGTCTGTCATGGTCCCTGTACGGCCTCCATTGCTGCTGTCTCCATCGCCACACTCTGCTGCCATGTGCCACTTTCAGGTCTCTTCACACTGCTGGTGTGTTAAATTTTTTGACATAGGGTGCAGGCAGATTACGGGCCTCACATAGCTGCTGCCAGGCCCCTAATCTGCCATGGGCCCCTATATACCGCCTCCTCATGCTGCTGCCAAGTCTAGAGTCTCTCATGGGTCCCTGTACGGCCTCCCATTGCTGCTGTCTCCATCGCCACACTCTGCTGCCATGTGCCACTTTCAGGTCTCTTCACACTGCTGGTGTGTTAAATTTTTTGACATAGGGTGCTGCAAGATAACGGCCTCACATAGCTGCTGCCAGGCCCCTAATCTGCCATGGGCCCCTATATACCGCCTCCTCATGCTGCTGCCAAGTCCAGAGTCTGTCATGGTCCCTGTACGGCCTCCCATTGCTGCTGTCTCCATCGCCACACTCTGCTGCCATGTGCCACTTTCAGGTCTCTTCACACTGCTGGTGTGTTAAATTTTTGACATAGGGTGCAGGCAGATTACGGGCCTCACATAGCTGCTGCCAGGCCCCTAATCTGCCATGGGCCCCTATATACCGCCTCCTCATGCTGCTGCCAAGTCTAGAGTCTCTCATGGGTCCCTGTACGGCCTCCCATTGCTGCTGTCTCCATCGCCACACTCTGCTGCCATGTGCCACTTTCAGGTCTCTTCACACTGCTGGTGTGTTAAATTTTTTGACATAGGGTGCAGGCAGATTACGGGCCTCACATAGCTGCTGCCAGGCCCCTAATCTGCCATGGGCCCCTATATACCGCCTCCTCATGCTGCTGCCAAGTCTAGAGTCTCTCATGGGTCCCTGTACGGCCTCCCATTGCTGCTGTCTCCATCGCCACACTCTGCTGCCATGTGCCACTTTCAGGTCTCTTCACACTGCTGGTGTGTTAAATTTTTTGACATAGGGTGCAGGCAGATTACGGGCCTCACATAGCTGCTGCCAGGCCCCTAATCTGCCATGGGCCCCTATATACCGCCTCCTCATGCTGCTGCCAAGTCCAGAGTCTGTCATGGTCCCTGTACGGCCTCCCATTGCTGCTGTCTCCATCGCCACACTCTGCTGCCATGTGCCACTTTCAGGTCTCTTCACACTGCTGGTGTGTTAAATTTTTTGACATAGGGTGCAGGCAGATTACGGGCCTCACATAGCTGCTGCCAGGCCCCTAATCTGCCATGGGCCCCTATATACCGCCTCCTCCTGCTGCTGCCAGGTCCAGAGTCTCTCATGGGTCCCTGTACGGCCTCCCATTGCTGCTGTCTCCATCGCCACACTCTGCTGCCATGTGCCACTTTCAGGTCTCTTCACACTGCTGGTGTGTTAAATTTTTTGACATAGGGTGCAGGCAGATTACGGGCCTCACATAGCTGCTGCCAGGCCCTAATCTGCCATGGGGCCCCTAATTACCGCCTCCTCATGCTGCTGCCAAGTCCAGAGTCTGTCATGGTCCCTGTACGGCCTCCCATTGCTGCTGTCTCCATCGCCACACTCTGCTGCCATGTGCCACTTTCAGGTCTCTTCACACTGCTGGTGTGTTAAATTTTTTGACATAGGGTGCAGGCAGATTACGGGCCTCACATAGCTGCTGCCAGGCCCCTAATCTGCCATGGGCCCCTATATACCGCCTCCTCATGCTGCTGCCAAGTCTAGAGTCTCTCATGGGTCCCTGTACGGCCTCCCATTGCTGCTGTCTCCATCGCCACACTCTGCTGCCATGTGCCACTTTCAGGTCTCTTCACACTGCTGGTGTGTTAAATTTTTTGACATAGGGTGCAGGCAG
The DNA here is from genome assembly GCF_062004578.1 of Staurois parvus. Taxonomy (NCBI): domain Eukaryota; kingdom Metazoa; phylum Chordata; class Amphibia; order Anura; family Ranidae; genus Staurois; species Staurois parvus. The sequence goes on along the minus strand of NW_028320004.1, from coordinate 242,792 downwards.
ATTACGGGCCTCACATAGCTGCTGCCAGGCCCCTAATCTGCCATGGGCCCCTATATACCGCCTCCTCATGCTGCTGCCAAGTCTAGAGTCTCTCATGGGTCCCTGTACGGCCTCCATTGCTGCTGTCTCCATCGCCACACTCTGCTGCCATGTGCCACTTTCAGGTCTCTTCACACTGCTGGTGTGTTAAATTTTTTTGACATAGGGTGCAGGCAGATACGGGCCTCACATAGCTGCTGCCAGGCCCCTAATCTGCCATGGGCCCCTATATACCGCCTCCTCATGCTGCTGCCAAGTCCAGAGTCTGTTCATGGTCCCTGTACGGCCTCCCATTGCTGCTGTCTCCATCGCCACACTCTGCTGCCATGTGCCACTTTCAGGTCTCTTCACACTGCTGGTGTGTTAAATTTTTTGACATAGGGTGCAGGCAGATTACGGGCCTCACATAGCTGCTGCCAGGCCCCTAATCTGCCATGGGCCCCTATATACCGCCTCCTCCTGCTGCTGCCAGGTCCAGAGTCTCTCATGGGTCCCTGTACGGCCTCCCATTGCTGCTGTCTCCATCGCCACACTCTGCTGCCATGTGCCACTTTCAGGTCTCTTCACACTGCTGGTGTGTTAAATTTTTTGACATAGGGTGCAGGCAGATTACGGGCCTCACATAGCTGCTGCCAGGCCCCCTAATCTGCCATGGGCCCCTATATACCGCCTCCTCATGCTGCTGCCAAGTCCAGAGTCTTCTCTCATGGGTCCCTGTACGGCCTCCCATTGCTGCTGTCTCCATCGCCACACTCTGCTGCCATGTGGCCACTTTTCAGGTCTCTTCACACTGCTGGTGTGTTAAATTTTTTTGACATAGGGTGCAGGCAGATTACGGGCCTCACATAGCTGCTGCCAGGCCCCTAATCTGCCATGGGCCCCTATATACCGCCTCCTCATGCTGCTGCCAAGTCTAGAGTCTCTCATGGGTCCCTGTACGGCCTCCCATTGCTGCTGTCTCCATCGCCACACTCTGCTGCCATGGTGCCACTTTCAGGTCTCTTCACACTGCTGGTGTGTTAAATTTTTTGACATAGGGTGCTGCAGATAACGGGCCTCACATAGCTGCTGCCAGGCCCCTAATCTGCCATGGGCCCCTATATACCGCCTCCTCATGCTGCTGCCAAGTCCAGAGTCTGTCATGGTCCCTGTACGGCCTCCCATTGCTGCTGTCTCCATCGCCACACTCTGCTGCCATGTGCCACTTTCAGGTCTCTTCACACTGCTGGTGTGTTAAATTTTTTTGACATAGGGTGCTGCAAGATAACGGGCCTCACATAGCTGCTGCCAGGCCCCTAATCTGCCATGGGCCCCTATATACCGCCTCCTCATGCTGCTGCCAAGTCCAGAGTCTGTCATGGTCCCTGTACGGCCTCCCATTGCTGCTGTCTCCATCGCCACACTCTGCTGCCATGTGCCACTTTCAGGTCTCTTCACACTGCTGGTGTGTTAAATTTTTTGACATAGGGTGCTGCAAGATAACGGGCCTCACATAGCTGCTGCCAGGCCCTAATCTGCCATGGGCCCCTAATATACCGCCTCCTCATGCTGCTGCCAAGTCTAGAGTCTTCATGGTCCCTGTACGGCCTCCCATTGCTGCTGTCTCCATCGCCACACTCTGCTGCCATGTGCCACTTTCAGGTCTCTTCACACTGCTGGTGTGTTAAATTTTTTGACATAGGGTGCAGGCAGATTACGGGCCTCACATAGCTGCTGCCAGGCCCTAATCTGCCATGGGCCCCTATATACCGCCTCCTCATGCTGCTGCCAAGTCCAGAGTCTGTCATGGTCCCTGTACGGCCTCCCATTGCTGCTGTCTCCATCGCCACACTCTGCTGCCATGTGCCACTTTCAGGTCTCTTCACACTGCTGGTGTGTTAAATTTTTTGACATAGGGTGCTGCAAGATAACGGGCCTCACATAGCTGCTGCCAGGCCCTAATCTGCCATGGGCCCCTATATACCGCCTCCTCATGCTGCTGCCAAGTCCAGAGTCTGTCATGGTCCCTGTACGGCCTCCCATTGCTGCTGTCTCCATCGCCACACTCTGCTGCCATGTGCCACTTTCAGGTCTCTTCACACTGCTGGTGTGTTAAATTTTTTGACATAGGGTGCTGCAAGATAACGGGCCTCACATAGCTGCTGCCAGGCCCCTAATCTGCCATGGGCCCCTATATACCGCCTCCTCATGCTGCTGCCAAGTCCAGAGTCTGTCATGGTCCCTGTACGGCCTCCCATTGCTGCTGTCTCCATCGCCACACTCTGCTGCCATGTGCCACTTTCAGGTCTCTTCACACTGCTGGTGTGTAAATTTTTTGACATAGGGTGCTGCAAGATAACGGGCCTCACATAGCTGCTGCCAGGCCCCTAATCTGCATGGGCCCCTATATACCGCCTCCTCATGCTGCTGCCAGTCTAGAGTCTCTCATGGGTCCCTGTACGGCCTCCCATTGCTGCTGTCTCCATCGCCACACTCTGCTGCCATGTGCCACTTTCAGGTCTCTTCACACTGCTGGTGTGTTAAATTTTTTGACATAGGGTGCAGGCAGATACGGGCCTCACATAGCTGCTGCCAGGCCCCTAATCTGCCATGGGCCCCTATATACCGCCTCCTCATGCTGCTGCCAAGTCTAGAGTCTCTCATGGGTCCCTGTACGGCCTCCCATTGCTGCTGTCTCCATCGCCACACTCTGCTGCCATGTCCACTTTCAGGTCTCTTCACACTGCTGGTGTGTTAAATTTTTTGACATAGGGTGCAGGCAGATTACGGGCCTCACATAGCTGCTGCCAGGCCCCTAATCTGCCATGGGCCCCTATATACCGCCTCCCTCATGCTGCTGCCAAGTCTAGAGTCTCTCATGGGTCCCTGTACGGCCTCCCATTGCTGCTGTCTCCATCGCCACACTCTGCTGCCATGTGCCACTTTCAGGTCTCTTCACACTGCTGGTGTGTTAAATTTTTTGACATAGGGTGCTGCAAGATAACGGGCCTCACATAGCTGCTGCCAGGCCCCTAATCTGCCATGGGCCCCTATATACCGCCTCCTCATGCTGCTGCCAAGTCCAGAGTCTGTCATGGTCCCTGTACGGCCTCCCATTGCTGCTGTCTCCATCGCCACACTCTGCTGCCATGTGCCACTTTCAGGTCTCTTCACACTGCTGGTGTGTTAAATTTTTTGACATAGGGTGCTGCAAGATAACGGGCCTCACATAGCTGCTGCCAGGCCCCTAATCTGCCATGGGCCCCTATATACCGCCTCCTCATGCTGCTGCCAAGTCCAGAGTCTGTCATGGTCCCTGTACGGCCTCCCATTGCTGCTGTCTCCATCGCCACACCTCTGCTGCCATGTGCCACTTTCAGGTCTCTTCCACACTGCTGGTGTGTTAAATTTTTTGACATAGGGTGCTGCAAGATAACGGGCCTCACATAGCTGCTGCCAGGCCCCTAATCTGCCATGGGCCCCTATATACCGCCTCCTCATGCTGCTGCCAAGTCTAGAGTCTCTCATGGGTCCCTGTACGGCCTCCCATTGCTGCTGTCTCCATCGCCACACTCTGCTGCCATGTGCCACTTTCAGGTCTCTTCACACTGCTGGTGTGTTAAATTTTTTGACATAGGGTGCAGGCAGATTACGGGCCTCACATAGCTGCTGCCAGGCCCCTAATCTGCCATGGGCCCCTATATACCGCCTCCTCATGCTGCTGCCAAGTCCTGAGTCTGTCATGGTCCCTGTACGGCCTCCCATTGCTGCTGTCTCCATCGCCACACTCTGCTGCCATGTGCCACTTTCAGGTCTCTTCACACTGCTGGTGTGTTAAATTTTTTGACATAGGGTGCGGCAAGATACGGGCCTCACATAGCTGCTGCCAGGCCCCTAATCTGCCATGGGCCCCTATATACCGCCTCCTCATGCTGCTGCCAAGTCCAGAGTCTGTCATGGTCCCTGTACGGCCTCCCATTGCTGCTGTCTCCATCGCCACACTCTGCTGCCATGTGCCACTTTCAGGTCTCTTCACACTGCTGGTGTGTTAAATTTTTTGACATAGGGTGCTGCAAGATAAACGGGCCTCACATAGCTGCTGCCAGGCCCCTAATCTGCCATGGGCCCCTATATACCGCCTCCTCATGCTGCTGCCAAGTCCAGAGTCTGGTCATGGTCCCTGTACGGCCTCCCATGCTGCTGTCTCCATCGCCACACTCTTGCTGCCATGTGCACTTTCAGGTCTCTTCACACTGCTGGTGTGTTAAATTTTTTTGACATAGGGTGCTGCAAGATAACGGGCCTCACATAGCTGCTGCCAGGCCCCTAATCTGCCATGGGCCCCTATATACCGCCTCCTCATGCTGCTGCCAAGTCTAGAGTCTCTCATGGGTCCCTGTACGGCCTCCCATTGCTGCTGTCTCCATCGCCACACTCTGCTGCCATGTGCCACTTTCAGGTCTCTTCACACTGCTGGTGTGTTTAAATTTTTTGACATAGGGTGCAGGCAGATTACGGGCCTCACATAGCTGCTGCCAGGCCCCTAATCTGCCATGGGCCCCTATATACCGCCTCCTCATGCTGCTGCCAAGTCCAGAGTCTGTCATGGTCCCTGTACGGCCTCCCATTGCTGCTGTCTCCATCGCCACACTCTGCTGCCATGTGCCACTTTCAGGTCTCTTCACACTGCTGGTGTGTTAAATTTTTTGACATAGGGTGCTGCAGATAACGGGCCTCACATAGCTGCTGCCAGGCCCCTAATCTGCCATGGGCCCCTATATACCGCCTCCTCATGCTGCTGCCAAGTCCAGAGTTCTGTCATGGTCCCTGTACGGCCTCCCATTGCTGCTGTCTCCATCGCCACACTCTGCTGCCATGTGCCACTTTCAGGTCTCTTCACACTGCTGGTGTGTTAAATTTTTTGACATAGGGTGCTGCAAGATAACGGGCCTCACATAGCTGCTGCCAGGCCCCTAATCTGCCATGGGCCCCTATATACCGCCTCCTCATGCTGCTGCCAAGTCCAGAGTCTGTCATGGTCCCTGTACGGCCTCCCATTGCTGCTGTCTCCATCGCCACACTCTGCTGCCATGTGCCACTTTCAGGTCTCTTCACACTGCTGGTGTGTTAAATTTTTTGACAATAGGGTGCAGGCAGATTACGGGCCTCACATAGCTGCTGCCAGGCCCCTAATCTGCCATGGGCCCCTATATACCGCCTCCTCATGCTGCTGCCAAGTCCAGAGTCTGTCATGGTCCCTGTACGGCCTCCCATTGCTGCTGTCTCCATCGCCACACTCTGCTGCCATGTGCCACTTTCAGGTCTCTTCACACTGCTGGTGTGTTTAAATTTTTTGACATAGGGTGCAGGCAGATTACGGGCCTCACATAGCTGCTGCCAGGCCCCTAATCTGCCATGGGCCCCTAATATACCACCTCCTCCTGCTGCTGCCAGGTCCAGAGTCTCTCATGGGTCCCTGTACGGCCTCCCATTGCTGCTGTCTCCATCGCCACACCTCTGCTGCCATGTGCCACTTTCAGGTCTCTTCACACTGCTGGTGTGTTAAATTTTTGACATAGGGTGCTGCAAGATAACGGGCCTCACATAGCTGCTGCCAGGCCCCTAATCTGCCATGGGCCCCTATATACCGCCTCCTCATGCTGCTGCCAAGTCCAGAGTCTGTCATGGTCCCTGTACGGCCTCCCATTGCTGCTGTCTCCATCGCCACACTCTGCTGCCATGTGCCACTTTCAGGTCTCTTCACACTGCTGGTGTGTTAAATTTTTTGACATAGGGTGCTGCAAGATAACTGGGCCTCACATAGCTGCTGCCAGGCCCCTAATCAGCCATGGGCCCCTATACCGCCTCCTCCTGCTGCTGCCAGGTCCAGAGTCTCTCATGCCATGTGCCACTTTCAGGTCTCTTCACACTGCTGGTGTGTTTAATTTTTTGACATAGGGGTGCAGGCAGATTACGGGCCTCACATAGCTGCTGCCAGGCCCCTAATCTGCCATGGGCCCCTATATACCGCCTCCTCATGCTGCTGCCAAGTCTAGAGTCTCTCATGGGTCCCTGTACGGCCTCCCTTGCTGCTGTCTCCATCGCCACACTCTGCTGCCATGTGCCACTTTCAGGTCTCTTCACACTGCTGGTGTGTTAAATTTTTGACATAGGGTGCTGGCAGATTACGGGCCTCCTATAGCTGCTGCCAGGCCCCTAATCTGCCATGGGCCCCTATATACCGCCTCCTCATGCTGCTGCCAAGTTCAGAGTCTGTCATGGGTCCCTGTACGGCCTCCCATTGCTGCTGTCTCCATCGCCACACTCTGCCATGTGCCACTTTCAGGTCTCCTCACACTGCTGGTGTGTTGAATTTTTTGACATAGGGTGCTGCAGATTACGGCCTCCTATAGCTGCTGCCAGGCCCTAATCTGCCATAAGCCCCTATATACCGCCTCCTCATGCTGCTGCCAAGTCCAGAGTCTGTCATGGGTCCCTGTACGGCCTCCCATTGCTGCTGTCTCCATCGCCACACTCTGCCATGTGCCACTTTCAGGTCTCCTCACACACTGCTGGTGTGTTGAATTTTTTGACATAGGGTGCTGGCAGATTACGGGCCTCCTATAGCTGCTGCCAGGCCCCTAATCTGCCGTAGGCCCCTATATACCGCCTCCTCATGCTGCTGCCAGGTCCAGAGTCTCTCATGGGTCCCTGTACGGCCTCCCATTGCTGCTGTCTCCATCGCCACACTCTGCCATGTGCCACTTTCAGGTCTCCTCACACTGCTGGTGTGTTCCATTTTTTGTCATAGGGTGCTGGCAGATTATGGGCCTCCCATAACTGCTGCCAGGCCCCTAATCTGCCATGGGCCCCTATACCGACTCCTCATGCTGTGACGTTGCAACAAGGTGGAATTCAACCCTACATATGTTTAGACCGCCTTTACGAACAGGCAAAAGGCCATCACAGATTTCCTGATGTTAAAAGCAGATAAAGGTACTCCCTGTGTAACTTAGATGTCAGCCATTGGCAGCTCATGCGTGACACCTGCGCTTGCTCAGGCCCTTTGAGGAGGCCACGCTATTCGTGAGTCGGCAGGACTATGGGATGAACGACGTCATTCCTCTGTTGCACGTCCTGGAACAAATGCTGTTAACAATGGCTGGTCAGGGTGCGGTAGACGTGTGCGCACAGATCTCAACGCCACATGGCCCCTGTGGGGCAGGACTGGAAGAGAGGAGGAGGTAGAGGAGGACATTGGTGCTCAGGAATTATTGAAGTGAAATGGGTGGTTTTTCCACTCAGCGGACAGGAGTGGAGGAGCAGGAGCATCTGGTAGAGGAGGGAGGAAGAGGAGACAGAGGACCTAGACGCACCGTGGCAGTATGCTGTGGAGATGGAGGCAGGGAGTCCCTCGCATTCCTTGGCACAAATGGCCCATAGCATGCTCGGTTGCTTGCGTAGCGACAGCCGAATAATAACCATCAGACAGAGGGATGACTTTTGGCTGTCCACCTTGTTGGACCCTCGCTACCGTTCAAAAATGGTGGCCTTTTTCACACCTGCTGAGAGGAGGCCAAAATAACGTACTATAAAAAACACCTATGTAGTCAGCTGGTCTCTGCCTGTCTGCGCCAACGTCCATCCTCAGACACTGTGGGCCCTGTGCGCTCGTGTTCCGCTGCCATGGCAGCAGGGGAGGGGTGGGGTGGTAGGAGCAGTGGCAGCTCCACCAGCAGCGGCTGCCTCAGTCTGCAGTCGATGATGAGTAGCTTTCTTCACCAGCGCAGTGAGGAAACTACTAACCAGCCGCAGCAGCAGCAGCAGCATCAGGTGGACCTGGAGCAGGACCTCAAACAACAGGCTTAGGCCTACTTGGACAGCACCCTGCCAACCGAGGTAGACAATCCCCTTGACTACTGGGCAACGAAACTTGACTTTGGCCCCAACTAGCTGAATTTGCCCTTGAAAGGCTGTCATGCCCGGCCAGTAGCGTGGCATCGGAGCGCGTGTTTAGTGCGGCAGGAGGTATTGCAACTCCGCGGAGGACACGACTGTCCACCCAAAGTGTGGGGAGACTCACGTTGTGAAAATGAATCAGGCGTGGATTAGTCTGGATTTCAAACCACAGTTCCTGACACAACTGACTAAATCCGCCATGAATCATGCCCCAAACATGTGCCACTTTCAGGTCTCCTCACACTGCTGGTGTGTTCCATTTTTTGTCATAGGGTGCTGGCAGATTACGGGCCTCCCATAGCTGCTGCCAGGCCCCTAATCTGCCATGGGCCCCTATACCGCCTCCTCATGCTGCTGCCAAGTCCAGAGTCTCTCATGGGTCCCTGTACGGCCTCCCATTGCTGCTGCCTCCATCGCCACACTCTGCCATGTGCCACTTTCAGGTCTCCTCACACTGCTGGTGTGTTCCATTTTTTGTCATAGGGTGCTGGCAGATTACGGGCCTCCCATAGCTGCTGCCAGGCCCCTAATCTGCCATGGGCCCTATACCGCCTCCTCATGCTGCTGCCAGGTCCAGAGTCTCTCATGGGTCCCTGTACGGCCTCCCATTGCTGCTGTCTCCATCGCCACACTCTGCCATGTGCCACTTTCAGGTCTCCTCACACTGCTGGTGGGTTCCATTTTTTTGTCATAGGGTGCTGGCAGATTACGGGCCTCCCATAGCTGCTGCCAGGCCCGTAATCTGCCATGGGCCCCCGTACCGACTCCTCATGCTGCTGCCAGGCCCGTAATCTGTCATGGGCCACTGTTGTCGCTTGTTGGCATATTCCGCTCGTTCAGATGCTCCTTCTCCTGCTACTCCTCTTCACGGATTCCGTAGCAGTCTTTCTTGGAATCCGTTTCCAAGAGACAACAGTTTGCGAGCACGCACCCGACGGTGCAGAAGCTGAACGTCCTCCTGTCCAAGTTGCTGCTGCCAGGCTCGTAATCTGTCATGCGCCCCTGTACCGCCTCCTCATGCTGCTGCCAGGTCCAGAGTGTGTCATGGGCCCCCGTACCGACTCCTCATGCTGCTGCCAGGCCCGTAATCTGTCATGGGCCCCTGTACCGCCTCCCCATGCTGCTGCCAGGTCCAGAGTGTGTCATGGGTCCCTGTACGGCCTCCCATTGCTGCTGCCAGGCCCGTAATCTGCCATGGGCCCCTGTACCGACTCCTCATGCTGCTGCCAGGCCCGTAATCTGTCATGGGCCCCTGTACCGCCTCCTCATGCTGCTGCCAGGTCCAGAGTGTGTCATGGGTCCCTGTACGGCCTCCCATTGCTGCTGTCTCTATCGCCACACTCTGCCTGTGCCACTTTCAGGTCTCCTCACACTGCTGGTGGTTTCCATTTTTGTCATAGGGTGCTGTATGGCCTCCCATTGCTGCTGCCTCCACCGCCACACTGTGGCTCCACACTCTGGTTTTGGCCCCGTGACTGCCCAAATGAGTGAAGTGTGCGGTGATCTAAGATCGACGGCACTCATCTGCATGTCATACTGACTGACAGTATTATTTCTCTTCCCCAGCAGACTCCAAGGGCATTTAAATTAAAGGTACAGTGTTCTGCACTAATATTAAGTCTCTCTGAAGCCTAGAAACACCCTTTTTAAGTTAAATTCACAGCGAATTTATTCGACTCGAATCGAATATTGTCCACGAATTCGCCGAATCAGTCGAATCGAATTTTTCATTTCTTCGCTCATCTCTAGTTGCAACGTCGCAGATCAGGCGATGCTGTGGAATTCCGTTCTGCCGCTGCAGCTCAAGGAGGGTGTGCTTTGCGGTGTAGGAATGGCTGAAATGCATGCAAAGTTTACGTGACATTTTAAGGATGTCTTGCAGTGGGATGGTGGATTTTAGGAACCGCTTGACAACCAGACTGAACACGTGAGCCATGCATGGCGCATGGCACAACCTTCCTTGACGCAGAGCAGACACCATGTTCTTTCCGTTGTCGGTCAACATGGTTCCGATTTTCAGTTTGCGCGGAGACAGCCATCTGTCGATTTCTCTGTTCATTACACTGAGAAGTTCCTCCCCTGTGTGACTACGTTCGCCTGGACCTGGCAGCAGCTGAGGAGGCGGTACAGGGGCCCATGGCAGATTACGGGCCTGGCAGCAGCTATGGGAGGCCCGTAATCTGCCAGCACCCTATGACAAAAAATGGAACACACCAGCAGTGTGAGGAGACCTGAAAGTGGCACATGGCAGAGTGTGGCGATGGAGACAAGCAGCATGGGAAGCCGTACAGGACCCATGAGACACTGTGGACCTGGCAGCAGCATGAGGAGGCGGTATAGGGGGCCCATGGCAGATTAGGGGCCTGGCAGCAGCTATGGGAGGCCCGTAATCTGCCAGCACCCTATGTCAAAAAATTGAACACACCAGCAGTGTGTGAGGAGACCTGAAAGTGGCACGTGGCAGAGTGTGGCGATGGAGACAGCAGCAATGGGAGGCCGTACAGGGCCCATGAGAGACTCTGGACTTCGCAGCAGCATGAGGAGGCGGTATAGGGGCCCATGGCAGATTAGGGGCCTGGCAGCAGCTATGGGAGGCCCGTAATCTGCCAGCACCCTATGTCAAAAAATTGAACACACCAGCAGTGTGTGAGGAGACCTGAAAGTGGCACATGGCAGAGTGTGGCGATGGAGACAGCAGCAATGGGAGGCCGTACAGGGCCCATGAGAGACTCTGGACTTCGCAGCAGCATGAGGAGGCGGTATAGGGGCCCATGGCAGATTAGGGGCCTGGCAGCAGCTATGGGAGGCCCGTAATCTGCCAGCACCCTATGTCAAAAAATTGAACACACCAGCAGTGTGTGAGGAGACCTGAAAGTGGCACATGGCAGAGTGTGGCGATGGAGACAGCAGCAATGGGAGGCCGTACAGGGACCCATGAGAGACTCTGGACTTGGCAGCAGCATGAGGAGGCGGTACAGGGGCTCATGGCAGATTAGGGGCCTGGCAGCAGCTATGGGAGGCCCGTAATCTGCCAGCACCCTATGACAAAAAATGGAACACACCAGCAGTGTGAGGAGACCTGAAAGTGGCACATGGCAGAGTGTGGCGATGGAGACAGCAGCAATGGGAGGCCGTACAGGGACCCATGACAGACTCTGGACCTGGCAGCAGCATGAGGAGGCGGTATAGGGGCCCATGGCAGATTAGGGGCCTGGCAGCAGCTATGGGAGGCCCGTAATCTGCCAGCACCCTATGACAAAAAATTGAACACACCAGCAGTGTGAGGAGACCTGAAAGTGGCACATGGCATGAGACACTGTGGACCTAGCAGCAGCATGACGAGGCGGTACAGGGGCCCATGGCAGATTAGGGGCCTGGCAGCAGCTATGGGAGGCCCGTAATCTGCCAGCACCCTATGTCAAAAAATTGAACACACCAGCAGTGTGTGAGGAGACCTGAAAGTGGCACATGGCAGAGTGTGGCGATGGAGACAGCAGCAATGGGAGGCCGTACAGGGACCCATGAGAGACTCTGGACTTCGCAGCAGCATGAGGAGGCGGTATAGGGGCCCATGGCAGATTAGGGGCCTGGCAGCAGCTATGGGAGGCCCGTAATCTGCCAGCACCCTATGTCAAAAAATTGAACACACCAGCAGTGTGTGAGGAGACCTGAAAGTGGCACATGGCAGAGTGTGGCGATGGAGACAGCAGCAATGGGAGGCCGTACAGGGACCCATGAGAGACTCTGGACTTGGCAGCAGCATGAGGAGGCGGTACAGGGGCCCATGGCAGATTAGGGGCCTGGCAGCAGCTATGGGAGGCCCGTAATCTGCCAGCACCCTATGACAAAAAATGGAACACACCAGCAGTGTGAGGAGACCTGAAAGTGGCACATGGCAGAGTGTGGCGATGGAGACAGCAGCAATGGGAGGCCGTACAGGGACCCATGAGAGACTCTGGACTTCGCAGCAGCATGAGGAGGCGGTATAGGGGCCCATGGCAGATTAGGGGCCTGGCAGCAGCTATGGGAGGCCCGTAATCTGCCAGCACCCTATGTCAAAAAATTGAACACACCAGCAGAGTGTGAGGAGACCTGAAAGTGGCACATGGCAGAGTGTGGCGATGGAGACAGCAGCAATGGGAGGCCGTACAGGGACCCATGAGAGACTCTGGACTTGGCAGCAGCATGAGGAGGCGGTACAGGGGCCCATGGCAGATTAGGGGCCTGGCAGCAGCTATGGGAGGCCCGTAATCTGCCAGCACCCTATGACAAAAAATGGAACACACCAGCAGTGTGAGGAGACCTGAAAGTGGCACATGGCAGAGTGTGGCAATGGAGACAGCAGCAATAGAAGGCCGTACAGGGACCCATGAGACACTCTGGACCTGGCAGCAGCATGAGGAGGCGGTATAGGGGCCCATGGCAGATTAGGGGCCTGGCAGCAGCTATGGGAGGCCCGTAATCTGCCAGCACCCTATGACAAAAAATGGAACACACCAGCAGTGTGTGAGGAGACCTGAAAGTGGCACATGGCAGAGTGTGGCGATGGAGACAACCCACCGACTGTTTTGCTCGCTGCCAAGCTGCCACCCTCTTCTCCTGATGATGCGGAAGCAATAGCCTGATGACGACGAGGCTGCCAAGTGCGATCAGCCTATCATCATCAATTAGGGTCTCCGCCTCACTACTAGCCCCCTCGGCTGCGTGTGGGTCAGGAGACAGACCTGTCTCTAGACCGGCTACCGAGCCACTCTCCTCGCCACTACTTCTTCGCCTGGCTGCTGAAGAGGCGGATGTCTCCCCCCGTTCCTGACCGCCCTCTGTTAGCTCTTCCTCACTGTACTGGATGACACCGGGAGCACTGGCCTCTGGCTGCGAATAGTGCTGCCTCGACCCCTTCCTCTGCTGCCACGTCTGCTCGCTCCTAAAACATTGCCTCCTCTGCCACTCCTCTGCATGTTGTCTGACATACTCTTTAATTAAACGATTCTGTGTCCCTGAGTAACAATTCTGTGTCTGTCCCTGAGTAACAATTCTGTGTCCCTGAGTAACGTTTCTGTGGCCCTAAGTAACAGTTCGGTGGCCCTCAGTAACAATTCTGTGTCCCTCAGTTACAATTCTGTGTCCCTCAGTAACAATTCTGTGTCCCTCAGTAACAATTCTGTGTCTGTCCCTGAGTAACAATTCTGTGTCCCTCAGTAACAATTCTGTGTCCCTCAGTAACAATTCTGTGTCCCTCAGTAACAATTCTATGTCCCTGAGTAACAATTCTGTGTCTGTCCCTGAGTAACAATTCTGTGTCTGTCCCTGAGTAACAATTCTGTGTCCCTGAGTAACGTTTCTGTGGCCCTAAGTAACAGTTCTGTGGTCCTCAGTAACAATTCTGTGTCCCTCAGTAACAATTCTGTGTCTGTCCCTGAGTAACAATTCTGTGTCTGTCCCTGAGTAACAATTCTGTGTCCCTCAGTAACAATTCTGTGTCCCTCAGTAACAATTATGTGTCCCTGAGTAACAATTCTGTGTCCCTCAGTAACAATTCTGTGTCCCTCAGTAACAATTCTGTGTCCCTGAGTAACAATTCTGTGTCTGTCCCTGAGTAACAATTCTGTGTCTGTCCCTGAGTAACAATTCTGTGTCCCTAAGTAACGTTTCTGTGGCCCTAAGTAACGTTTCTGTGGCCCTAAGTAATGTTTCTGTGGCCCTCAGTAACAAATCTGTGTCCCTCAGTAACAATTCTGTGTCTGTCCCTAAGTAACAATTCTGTGGCCCTAAGTAACGTTTCTGTGGCCCTAAGTAACGGTTCTGTGGCCCTCAGTAACAATTCTGTGTCCCTCAATAACAATTCTGTGTCTGTCCCTAAATAACAATTCTGTGGCCCTAAGTAACGTTTCTGTGGCCCTAAGTAACGTTTCTGTGGCCCTAAGTAACGATTCTGTGGCCCTAAGTAATGTTTCTGTGGCCCTAAGTAACGTTTCTGTGGCCCTCAGTAACAATTCTGTGTACCTCAGTAACAATTCTGTGTCTGTCCCTAAGTAACAATTCTGTGGCCCTAAGTAACGTTTCTGTGGCCCTAAGTAACGGTTCTGTGGCCCTCAGTAACAATTCTGTGTCCCTCAATAACAATTCTGTGTCTGTCCCTAAGTAACAATTCTGTGGCCCTAAGTAACGTTTCTGTGGCCCTAAGTAACGATTCTGTGGCCCTAAGTAACGTTTCTGTGGCCCTAAGTAACATTTCTGTGGCCCTCAGTAACAAATCTGTGTCCCTCAGTAACAATTCTGTGTCTGTCCCTAAGTAACAATTCTGTGGCCCTAAGTAACGTTTCTGTGGCCCTAAGTAACGATTCTGTGGCCCTAAGTAACGTTTCTGTGGCCCTAAGTAACGTTTCTGTGGCCCTCAGTAACAAATCTGTGTCCCTCAGTAACAATTCTGTGTCTGTCCCTAAGTAACAATTCTGTGGCCCTAAGTAACGTTTCTGTGGCCCTAAGTAACGGTTCTGTGGCCCTCAGTAACAATTCTGTGTCCCTCAATAACAACTCTGTGTCTGTCCCTAAGTAACAATTCTGTGGCCCTGAGTAACGTTTCTGTGGCCCTAAGTAACAGTTCTGTGGCCCTCAGTAACAATTTTGTGTCCCTCAGTAACAATTCTGTGTCTGTCCCTGAGTAACAATTCTGTGTCTGTCCCTGAGTAACAATTCTGTGTCCCTCAGTAACAATTCTGTGTCCCTCAGTAACAATTCTGTGTCCCTGAGTAACAATTCTGTGTCCCTCAGTAACAATTCTGTGTCCCTCAGTAACAATTCTGTGTCCCTGAGTAACAATTCTGTGTCTGTCCCTGAGTAACAATTCTGTGTCTGTCCCTGAGTAACAATTCTGTGTCCCTAAGTAACGTTTCTGTGGCCCTAAGTAACGTTTCTGTGGCCCTAAGTAACGATTCTGTGGCCCTAAGTAACGTTTCTGTGGCCCTAAGTAACGTTTCTGTGGCCCTCAGTAACAAATCTGTGTCCCTCAGTAACAATTCTGTGTCTGTGCTAAGGTAACAATTCTGTGGCCCTAAGTAACGTTTCTGTGGCCCTAAGTAATGGTTCTGTGGTCCTCAGTAACAATTCTGTGTCCCTCAATAACAATTCTGTGTCTGTCCCTAAGTAACAATTCTGTGGCCCTAAGTAACGTTTCTGTGGCCCTAAGTAACGATTCTGTGGCCCTAAGTAACGTTTCTGTGGCCCTAAGTAACATTTCTGTGGCCCTCAGTAACAAATCTGTGTCCCTCAGTAACAATTCTGTGTCTGTCCCTAAGTAACAATTCTGTGGCCCTAAGTAACGTTTCTGTGGCCCTAAGTAACGATTCTGTGGCCCTAAGTAACGTTTCTGTGGCCCTAAGTAACGTTTCTGTGGCCCTCAGTAACAAATC
Organism: Staurois parvus; assembly: GCF_062004578.1. Taxonomy (NCBI): domain Eukaryota; kingdom Metazoa; phylum Chordata; class Amphibia; order Anura; family Ranidae; genus Staurois; species Staurois parvus. Next base: position 227,406 of record NW_028320004.1, on the reverse strand, counting down.
TGTGTCCCTCAGTAACAATTCTGTGTCTGTCCCTAAGTAACAATTCTGTGGCCCTAAGTAACGTTTCTGTGGCCCTAAGTAACGGTTCTGTGGCCCTCAGTAACAATTCTGTGTCCCTCAATAACAATTCTGTGTCTGTCCCTAAGTAACAATTCTGTGGCCCTAAGTAACGTTTCTGTGGCCCTAAGTAACGTTTCTGTGGCCCTCAGTAACAAATCTGTGTCCCTCAGTAACAATTCTGTGTCTGTCCCTAAGTAACAATTCTGTGGCCCTAAGTAACGTTTCTGTGGCCCTAAGTAACAGTTCTGTGTCCCTCAGTAACAATTCTGTGTCCCTCAATAACAATTCTGTGTCTGTCCCTAAGTAACAATTCTGTGGCCCTAAGTAACGTTTCTGTGGCCCTAAGTAATGTTTCTGTGGCCCTAAGTAACGATTCTGTGGCCCTCAGTAACAATTCTGTATCCCTCAGTAACAATTCTGTGTCTGTCCCTGAGTAACAATTCTGTGTCCCTAAGTAACGTTTCTGTGGCCCTAACTAACGATTCTGTGGCCCTAAGTAACGTTTCTGTGGCCCTAAGTAACGTTTCTGTGGCCCTCAGTAACAAATCTGTGTCCCTCAATAACAATTCTGTGTCTGTCCCTAAGTAACAATTCTGTGGCCCTAAGTAACGTTTCTGTGGCCCTAAGTAACGGTTCTGTGGCCCTCAGTAATAATTCTGTGTCCCTCAATAACAATTCTGTGTCTGTCCCTAAGTAACAATTCTGTGGCCCTAAGTAACGTTTCTGTGGCCCTAAGTAACGTTTCTGTGGCCCTAAGTAACGATTCTGTGGCCCTCAGTAACAAATCTGTGTCTCTCAGTAACAATTCTGTGTCTGTCCCTAAGTAACAATTCTGTGGCCCTAAGTAACGATTCTGTGGCCCTCAGTAACAAATCTGTGTCCCTCAATAACAATTCTGTGTCTGTCCCTAAGTAACAATTCTGTGGCCCTAAGTAACGTTTCTGTGGCCCTAAGTAACGATTCTGTGGCCCTCAGTAACAATTCTGTATCCCTCAGTAACAATTCTGTATCCCTCAGTAACAATTCTGTCTGTCCCTGAGTAACAATTCTGTGTCCCTAAGTAACATTTCTGTGGCCCTAACTAACGATTCTGTGGCCCTAAGTAACGTTTCTGTGGCCCTAAGTAACGTTTCTGTGGCCCTAAGTAACGATTCTGTGGCCCTAACTAACGTTTCTGTGTCCCTAAGTAACGTTTCTCTGTCCCTAACTCTCTCCCTGAATACAGCCAGGTCTGCCTCTGTTGAATGACTGGAGGCAAATGGAGAATTCTAAAATGGCCGCCATTTATAGCTCGACCATTACACTGTGCTGGCTGGCTGGCTGCTTATTGGCTAATGCGATCACATGTCATGAATGAATGCATTATGGGTCAGCGCGCCTTGTCTGCGCGCCTTCCCAGACATCCCCGCTCCGTCGCCGCACATGTCGCCGCCATTTTTGGAAAAATTTTGATTCGCGCATCCGAAGTCTGCTTATTTTCGGATTCGACGCGAATCGAAATTTTCCTAATATTCGAAACGAATTCCACTTCGCCTACTTCGATTCGCTCATCTCTAGTTATAATCCTACACCCACAATTGATCCAGAGGAAGGCAAAAAAAAAAAAACCCAGCAAAGCACGATCCAATTTTCTCCTGCAGGGAAAAAAAACTGCTTCTTGATCCCCCGAGAGGCAATCGGATATTCCCTGAATCTACTTTACCTATAAATGTTATCCAGTTATATTCTGTGTATCCAAGAAAGAATCCAAGACTTTCCTACAGCAATCCACTGAGCTGGTGAACATATCCCCCCTTATGTATTATACATGAGATCATATCCCCCTTATGTATTATACATGTTGATCATATCCCCCCTTATGTATTATACATGGTGATCTTATCCCCCCTTATGTATTATACATGGAGATCATATCCCCCCCTTATGTATTATACATGGAGATCATATCCCCCCTTATGTATTATACATGGAGATCATATCCCCCCTTATGTATTATACATGGAGATCATATCCCCCCTTATGTATTATACATGGTGATCATATCCCCCCTTATGTATTATACATGGAGATCATATCCCCCCTTATGTATTATACATGGAGATCATATCCCCCTTATGTATTATACATGGAGATCATATCCCCCCTTATGTATTATACATGGAGATCATATCCCCCCTTATGTATTATACATGGTGATCATACCCCCCCCCCCCTTATGTATTATACATGGTGATCATATCCCCCTTATGTATTATACATGGAGATCATATCCCCCTTATGTATTATACATGGAGATCATATCCCCCCTTATGTATTATACATGGAGATCATATCCCCCCCTTATGTATTATACATGGAGATCGTATCCCCCTTATGTATTATACATGGAGATCATATCCCCCCCCTTATGTATTATACATGGAGATCATATCCCCCCTTATGTATTATACATGGAGATCATATCCCCCCTTATGTATTATACATGGTGATCATATCCCCCTTATGTATTATACATGGAGATCATATCCCCCTTATGTATTATACATGGAGATCATATCCCCCCTTATGTATTATACATGGAGATCATATCCCCCCCTTATGTATTATACATGGAGATCGTATCCCCCTTATGTATTATACATGGTGATCATATCCCCCCTTATGTATTATACATGGATATCATATCCCCCCCTTATGTATTATACATAGAGATCATATCCCCCCTTATGTATTATACATGGAGACCATATCCCCCTTATATATTATAGATGGAGATCATATCCCCCCTTATGTATTATACATGGAGATCATATCCCCCTTATGTATTATACATGGAGATCATATCCCCCCTTATGTATTATACATGGAGATCATATCCCCCTTTATGTATTATACATGGAGATCATATCCCCCCTTATGTATTATACATGGAGATCATATCCCCCCCTTATGTATTATACATGGAGATCGTATCCCCCTTATGTATTATACATGGTGATCATATCCCCCCTTATGTATTATACATGGAGATCATATCCCCCCCTTATGTATTATACATGGAGATCATATCCCCCCTTATGTATTATACATGGTGATCATATCCCCCCTTATGTATTATACATGGAGATCATATCCCCCCCTTATGTATTATACATGGAGATCATATCCCCCCTTATGTATTATACATGGTGATCATATCCCCCCTTATGCATTATACATGGAGATCATATCCCCCCTTATGTATTATACATGGAGATCATATCCCCCCTTATGTATTATACATGGAGATCATATCCCCCCTTATGTATTATACATGGAGATCATATCCCCCCTTATGTATTATAGATGGTGATCATATCCCCCTTATGTATTATACATGGAGATCACATCCCCCCTTATGTATTATACATGGAGATCATATCCCCCCTTATGTATTATACATGGAGATCATATCCCCCCTTATGTATTATACATGGAGATCATATCCCCCCTTATGTATTATACATGGAGATCATATCCCCCCTTATGTATTATACATGGAGATCATATCCCCCTTATGTATTATACATGGAGATTATATCCCCCTTATGTATTATACATGGAGATCATATCCCTCTTAATCTTCTCTTCTCAAGGAGAAGAAGAGCACAGCCATCCTGATCAGTGTGTTTTACAGTGAAGCACCCCCGCCCTCTAGTAAAGCACTCCCATCACACAGTTAATCCTTTGAACGCTCTCTAATGTTAACCCTTTCCTGCTCAGTGCCATTAGTACAGTGTCAGTGCTTTTTTTTTTAGCACTGATCAGTCAGTGATATCAAGTCAGTCCCCCCCCCCCAGTGTCAGAATGTCTACCGTAGTCCCGCAGTCCCACTACTATAAATCTCTGATTGCCCAATAAGTTGCTGATCGCTGCCAATATTAGTATATATGCTAATATATTATATAATATAGTATATATTAGCTAATGGCCACTACTCAGTCCACCACACCTAACGTCCCACACACTATAACCTCCCCAACACTCCGCTCCTTCAGCCTTGCTACCACTGAGGAGGTTACTAAGGTCTTCTCAGAAGCCCACCTCACCACTTGCCCCCTTGACCCTGTCCCCACACAACTCCTCTGGTCACCCTCCTCCTCCATCCTACGCTCCCTCACCCACATCTTCAATCTCTCCCTCTCTACTGGAGCATTCCCCTCCCCCCTAAAGCACGCGCACATCACCCCCATACTAAAAAAAACCCTCCCTGTACCCCACCGACCTGAACAATCTTAGACCCATCTCCCTGCTGCCATTTACTTCCAAACTCCTTGAGCGCTTAGTCTACAATCGCCTAAGCGCCCACCTCACTGACAACAACCTCCTCGATCCACTGCAGTCTGGCTTTCGTCCTCTACACTCCACCGAAACCGCCCTACTCAAAATCACTAATGACCTGCTAACCACCTGTCAGGGATCTCCTCGTTCCCCGCTGCGATGGTCCCGGCGCAGTGCACCGCCCTGTGCAGGGACACGGGCACTAGGTCCGGGCCGGCCGCGGCGTTCGAGTTCGCGCATGCGCAGTAGAATCCGCGGCCGCCCGCTGGGCACCAATGGCAGCGCAGGGTGGGATATTTAAATGGACCTGAGCTGTCATTCAGTGCCTTCTGGTCTTTCCTGCATCCTGTGATTCTGCGAACCTGTGCCCTGTAAGTTATTGACCCGGATTGTACCTGACCTTGCTTTTTTCTCCTGTCCTGACCCTTGCTTTGCCTGACCTCTCTCCTGGATGCCCCCTATTGGATTTGACCCGCTTTTGCTGACCTGGCGTGTGACCCGACCATTCTCTGCCCGCTGCCTTTTACCTTACCGTCCTCTCTGTTACCGACCCGGCCCGTCTGACCTTGCTCATCCATCCATCCATCCGCCCATCCCTCGCAGTGGGGTCTTCTGACCTCCTCATATCAGACTCTTTCCCGTGGGAGCCCTTGGCGCATACCACTACCACTGACGGACGCACCCAGTAGCCATGACCTGGTCTCGGGGGGCTCCAAGTCCATCCCCACCATCAGGGGCCCTGGTGAACAAGCACCCTGGGACTTAGATTCCGTGCACTGGGGACGCCTATTCAGTGGAGTGCTAGTGGTACCGCCGGGCGGTCCATTACAGTACCAGAAGGCCATGACTGAGTCTAGAGGAGGGCCCTCTCCGCTTGAGGAGATCTGCAGGCACCTATCTAATTTGACACAGGCCGTATCGGCCCTGCAGGACAGATGTCTGCAGATTGAGAACCAGTTCCAGACCTGCACTATATCCGTCCCTGCCCCACAGGCCGCGGTCCCCGCACCCCCGGCTGTAGCAGCCCCTGTGCCAGCTTCTGGGGCTTCCGCACCACTCCCGGCGGCCGAACCCCGAGTACCCTTACCAGAACGTTTCCACGGGGACCGCACACGCTTCAGGTCGTTCCGTGAGTCCTGCCTTCTCTATTTTGAACTACAACCACGGACCTTTGTGACTGAATCCGTGAAGGTGGGCTTCGTCTCTCCCTCCTGCAGGGTGAACCCCAAGACTGGGCCCACCGACTGCGGGGAAAGAATGACCCCCACCTTAGTTCGGTTGACAATTTTTTTGACGCAATGGCCATCCTATACAACGACCCACAGCGGGCAGCTTCTGCTGAAGCTACTTTGTACACGCTCCGGCAAGGCCGTCGAGCGGCGGAGGAGTACGCGTCTGAGTTTAGGCGCTGGATGGGGGACACACTCTGGAACGAGTTTGCACTTCTGCATCAGTTCCGTATAGGCCTATCAGAAGGCCTGAAAGATGAGCTCGCCCGGGTGGAGGTGCCTGAGACTTTAGAGGACTTAATTGCGCTGACCATTAAGATTGACCGTAGACTGCGGGAACGCAGGTTTGAGAGGTCCGGTCAGGGTCATGGAAATCCCTGGGGGTCATTTCAAGGTCCCAAGCAACTAGGCCAAACATCCAGAACCGGCCACCTGGAGATATCCCTGAACCCATGCAACTCGGCCTGGCACGGCCTAAACTATCTCCAGAGGAACACCAGCGCAGACGATCCCAGAACCTGTGCCTCTACTGTGGTGAAGCTGGTCATATGATACGATCCTGCCCGCAGAAACTGAGTAAGTACACCTCTTCTTCTTCCTTGTCCATTGGCAATGTTAGTCCATCCCAATACTTAGTGGTGTCCCTTTCCTTTCAGCTTCCAGAAAGGACCGTGGAGGTGACGGCCATAGTTGATTCGGGGGCATGCAGCTGCTTCTTGGACATTCATTTTGCTCACCAGCAGGGTATTCCCCTCCAATTAAAACAGAAAGGGTTCAATATATATTTGGCCGACGGTTCCCGGATAAAATCGGGGGTAGTGAACCAGGAAACCCCCTCCATCGCCACTGTCATTGCCGGCCAGCACCAGGAACTCCTCCGCCTCGATGCTATAGCTTCACCCCTTTTCCCAGTCATTTTGGGGCTCCCATGGTTACGGGCCCATAACCCTCAAATTGACTGGGAGACCGGAGTAATCTTGTTCCCTTCCCCATACTGTCGGGTACACTGCCGCACTTCGGGCCCGGGGGTTCCCCAATTCCTCCTGTGCTCTGAGGGGGATGCTGATTTAAAACAAGTAATCCCTGCAGCCTACCATGAGTTTTTGGATGTGTTCAGCAAACGGGGAGCCGATACTCTACCCCCCCCCCACCGCCCATATGACTGTCCCGTTGACCTGTTACCCGGCTCAGAGATTCCTTTTGGGTGAATCTTCCCACTTTCGGAGCTCGAATTGGGGGCCCTGAAGGAATATATCGAGGACAGCCTCCAGAAGGGGTTCATCCGCCCCTCCACTTCTCCGGCAGGGGTGGGAATTTTCTTTGTTGAAAAAAAAGGACAAAACCTTAAGGCCGTGTATCGATTACCGGGAGTTGAACAGGGTCACAATAAAAAACCGTTACCCACTGCCGTTAGTACCGGAGTTATTCCAAAGTTTAAAAGCAGCAGTGGTTTTTACAAAGCTGGATTTGAGGGGAGCGTACAACTTGGTTCGCATAAGGGAGGGGGACGAGTGGAAGACGGCATTCCGCACCCGCTTCGGCCACTTTGAATATTTGGTCATGCCGTTCGGGTTGTGCAATGCTCCGGCCACTTTTCAATACTTTGTGAATGATATTTTTAGGGACTTTCTGGATGTCTTTGTTATCGTCTATTTAGACGACATTTTGATTTTCTCCCCTTCTTTGGGGGAACACAGAATACATGTAGCAAGGGTATTGGGGCGATTGCGGCAGCATGGGTTGTACGCCAAGGCAGAGAAATGTTGCTTCGAACAATCCAGCATTACTTTCTTGGGCCTGATTATCTCCACCGCGGGGGTCGCGATGGATCCTCAGAAAGTCGCTGCAATACTGGATTGGCCTGAACCCACGGACAGGAAAGGCGTCCAACGATTTATCGGTTTTGCAAACTTTTACTGGAAATTCATCAAGAACTTCTCGGGTCTGGTCTCCCCCATTACTCAGCTAACCAAGCTTGGAACTCGGTTCAGATGGACACCAGAGGCTCAGGAAGCTTTTGAAGCCTTGAAGAAGCTGTTCACCTCGGCACCCATTTTGGGTCACCCAGACGCCGCCCTGCCCTACATCTTAGAGGTGGATGCATCGGAGAATGCAGTAGGTTCCATTCTTTCCCAGCGGAAAGGCACCAAGGAATTGCTCCATCCTGTAGCATTTTTCTCACGGAAGCTTACCCCAGCAGAGAAGAACTATGATATCGGTGATCGAGAACTACTGGCGATCAAAACGGCGTTAGAGGAATGGAGGTACCTGCTGGAAGGCGCCGTGCACCCCATCTTGATATTTACTGACCACAAAAACCTGGAATATCTGAGGACCGCCAAGCGACTACGCCCACGACAGGCAAGATGGGCATTATTTTTTTCAAGATTTAATTTCCACATTACGTACCGGCCTGGATCAAAGAACACAAAGCCAGATGCGTTATCACGTATGTACGAGGACGCCAAGGAGATCCCAGTGCCCGACACTATCCTGTCCTCGGGTAACTTCTTGGCCCTTCAGTCGGACCTTCGTTCCAAGATAATGGAGGCGTCCACAACCGTCTCTACCCCAGTCGGAGAGGGCCCCTCCAGAACAAGGGGGGACTCCTATGGAGGGAAGATCGGATTGTGGTGCCGGAGGAAGCCCGAACCCTGGTCTTGGGGCATTGCCATGACCACCCGATGGCGGGGCACTTTGGCCCAGAAAAGACCCTGGAACTTCTCCGACGCTCCTTCTGGTGGCCGGACATGGCTAAAGATTGTAAGGGCTATGTAAGATCCTGTATCACCTGCCAAAAGAACAATCCATCAAGGAACAAAGTTTGGGGTCTGCTGCGACCCTTACCGATTCCTGAACGACCTTGGCAAAAGATCTCGCTAGACTTTATAGTCGAGCTTCCGCCATCGCTAGACCACACGGCAATCCTTGTGGTCGTGGACCGCTTATCCAAAATGTCCCACTTCATTCCGTTGAAGAAAACCCCCTCGGCAGCCGAGACTGCGCGAGTCTTCATTCGTGAGGTGGTAAGGCTGCATGGGGTCCCCGAAGACATTGTCTCGGACCGGGGGGTCCAGTTTACGTCAAGATTTTGGAGAGCACTGTGCAAAGCCCTGGACATCAAATTGTCCCTCTCCTCTGCGTTCCACCCTCAAACTAACGGACAAACCGAAAGGACCAACCAGACCTTTCTTTTTTCAAAGCCATTCATAATGCTGCCCCAAACTACCTCACTGACCTGATGCCCAAATACCACCCTACCCGTAATCTTCGCTCCTCACAAGACCTCCTACTTTCTAGCTCCCTGGTCTCCACCTCCCACGCCCGACTGCAGGACTTCTCCAGGACTTCCCCCATCCTCTGGAACTCACTATACTTGCGATGCTACACATCGTTTACTCAAGATGACTGGATGCCACTTCTACCCCTAGCGGAATTCGCGTACAACAACGCTTGCCATTCAGCAACGGGGCAGTCCCCGTTCTTTGCCAACTATGGTTTTCACCCCGTCTTCCTCCCGGATTTGGTCTCGGAATGCCCAGTTCCAGCAACGCAAGATGTGGTAACATTTTTCTCCGCGAACAACAAGAAACTTCAAGAGGCCATCAGTCGGGCCCAGGAAGACTACAAGAAGGCATTCAACAGGAAACGGAGGGGAGATCTGGTGTTGCGGCCTGGGGAGAAGGTTTGGTTAGCAACATCCAATTTAAAGATGCTTTGCCCTTTGAAGAAATTGGGACCCAAATTTATAGGCACTTTTTGCATTAAGCGGATGGTCAACGAAGTAGCCTACGAACTCGTCCTTCCTGACACACTCAAGATCCACCCAGTCTTCCATGTGTCCCTGCTGAAGCCAGTGATCCCAGATCCCTTCCCTGAACAAGAATCTAGACCCCCGGAGGCCATAACGGTCAAGGGAGAAGAAGAATTTGAGGTAGAAACAATCCTGAAGTGCCGAAGGAGGGGGGGCCAGACCCAATTCCTTATCAAATGGAAGGGCTATGGCCCTGAGGACAATTCTTGGGAACCAGCCCATAATGTCCATGCACCCAGACTTGTCTGGAGGTTTTTTCGCGATCACCCGTGGTGGAGAGATCGGGGGGGCATCCGGAGGTTGCCCGTAGGGGGGGGGCAATGTCAGGGATCTCCTCGATCCCCGCCGCGATGGTCCCGGCGCAGGTGCAGTGCACCTGTGCCCTGTAAGTTATTGACCCGGATTGTACCTGACCTTGCTATTTTCTCCTGTCCTGACCCTTGCTTTGCCTGACCTCTCTCCTGGATGCCCCCTATTGGATTTGACCTGCTGTTGCTGACCTGGCCTGTGACCTGACCATTCTCTGCCCACTGCCTTGTACCTTACCGTCCTCTCTGTTACCGACCCGGCCCGTCTGACCTTGCTCATCCATCCATCCATCCGCCCATCCCTCGCAGTGGGGTCTTCTGACCTCCTCATATCAGACTCTTTCCCGTGGGAGCCCTTGGCGCATACCACTACCACTGACGGACGCACCCAGTAGCCACGACCTGGTCTCGGGGAGCTCCAAGTCCATCCCCACCATCAGGGGCCCTGGTGAACAAGCACCCTGGGACTTAGATTCCGTGGCCTTGGGACGCCTATTCAGTGGAGTGCTAGTGGTACCGCCGGGCGGTCCATTACAGTGCCAAAGCTAATGGCCACTACTCAGTCCTCTTACTCCTTGACCTCTCCGGGGCCTTCGACACAGTCGACCACCCCCTCCTCCTTAATAAACTACACTCCCTTGGCCTCAGAGACTCCGCTCTCTCCTGGCTCTCCTCCTATCTATCCCAACGCTCCTTCAGTGTTACCTATAACGCTACCACCTCCCCCTCTCTGTTGGTGTCCCCCAAGGCTCTGTCATCGGGCCCCTTCTCTTCTCCATCTACACCTCCTCCCTTTGGCCAACTGATACACTCCCACGGCTATCACCTCTATGCCGATGACACGCAAATTTACCTCTCCACCCCTCAACTCACCCCTTCAGTCCCTGCCCGTATCACCCACCTACTGAACGACATATCAGACTGGATGTCGCTCCATTTCCTCAAATTGAACCTTTCCAAAACTGAGCTCCTGATTTTCCCCCCAGCCCATGCATCCCCCCCACCCTCTCCATCACGACCAACATCGCCACCATCAGTCCCACCCCACAAGCCAAAGTCCTAGGTGTCACTCTAGACTCAAACCTGTCCTTCCAACCCAATGTCCAATCTTTGGCAAACTCATGCAGGCTCCACCTCCGCAACATCTCCAAAATACGTTCGTTCCTAACCCCAGACACTACTAAACAACTCGTTCACTCCCTTATTATCTCACGTCTGGACTACTGCAACTCCCTTCTCACCGGCCTACCTCATCGCAGACTATCCCCGCTTCAGTCTATCCTGAACTCAGCGGCCAGACTCATCCACCTCACCAACCGCTCCGCTTCTGCCACCCCCCTCTGTCATTCCCTCCACTGGCTCCCGATTGCCCAACGCATTAAATTCAAACTACTAACATTGACGTACAAAGCCATTCATAATGCTGCCCCAAACTACCTCACTGACCTGATGCCCAAATACCACCCTACCCGTAATCTTCGCTCCTCACAAGACCTCCTACTTTCTAGCTCCCTGGTCTCCACCTCCCACGCCCGACTGCAGGACTTCTCCAGGACTTCCCCCATCCTCTGGAACTCACTACCCCAATCCATCAGACTGTCACCTACCCTCCTCATCTTTAGGCGCACTCTGAAAACCCATCTCTTCAGGGAAGCCTACCCCGCCCTCACCTAATAGCCAATCTCCTCCAGTCCTCCCACCACTCCATCCCCCACAGCCACTTCCTCCTGTACCACTATCCCCTCCCTCCTAGATTGTAAGCTCGAAAGAGCAGGGCCCTTGAACCCCTCGTGTTTTGTTCTGTTACCGTATTGTATCATGTACTGTCCCCCACTATAATGTACAGCGTGAGCAAACCTTTTAGCGCTATATAAATACTGTATAATAATAATAATATATAGAAAATAAATTCCAGTATTTATACCGCCATTATTAAACACTATAACTTTCACGTAAACCAATTAATTTACATGTATTGGATTTTTTTTAGCAAAGACATGGAGCAGAATACATTTTGGCCTAAATTTATGACGAAATTTGAGTTTAAATTTTTTTTACTGGAGATGTTTAATAGCATAAAGTCCAAAATACAGTTTTTTTCTCAAAATTGTCGGTCTTTTTTTTTATAGCACAAAAAATAAAAAATGCAGAGTTGATCAAATACAACCAAAAGAAAACTTTATTGTAGGAATAAAAGGACATAAATTTCATTTTGGTGCAGTGTTGAATGACCTCGCAATTGTCAGTTAAATTAACACAGCACAGTAACGCAAACCACTTCTTTAACTGCTTCCTGACCATCCTAGAGCATAAATACTGCTACAGGACGGCAGGGGTGCGCAAAATTACATATATATACCTGATTCGCACTCCCGTGGTTTTCATGCCCCTCCCAGATAGTGTCAGATTGCCCGTCTGTAAACCAGTCATCACATTTAACCCCTCAATTGCCAGGAAGACGCTCATACACAATAAACCTCCATTGCTAGTATAGTGTCAGAACGGATCAATATCTTTGATCAGATCAGCACTATACCAGCGTTCACATTAGTATAGTGTCCCCAAAAACACAGCGTTAGCAGGATCAGCCCTGGCACATGCCAGCACCTGCTTTTATCCCCTACACTTACCCCCTCCCCCAGCAAGTGCAGTGTCAGTAGGTCACTGTCACTTGATATATTGCACACAAAACTGCAGTGTTGGCAGAATCAGGCCTGATCTCTGTTAGCACTTGTCGGTAAATTTTGATGACTCTCATATGCAGCAGAGTACCAGTACTAGTGCCACGCTACCTTTTGGTGAACTGGTGAGCACCAATGGCCTAGTACATCCTGGTCTTTCACATACCAGCACTGCAGTATGACTTGGCAACGTGGCAAATCCCATAAGTGCAGTACAAGCTGGTGTGGTGGCGAGCACAAGTATTGTCCCGCAACACCAAGAATTTGCACACAGGCCCGTAGAGCCCCTAGTATCCTTCCGGATGTGCTTGCAAATCCCGATTGGCAGCCCATAAATTCTGCAGCACCCGTATTTCCCCCATTCACTGGCCAACCCGGAATTCAGGTGGAAACAGCAAATTTAACTACTACCCTTAATTTTTTGGAGCTTTTTTTTCACGGAAGATCTGTATGCATTGATTGTGGATCAAAGCAATTTATATGCAGAACAATTTATCACCGCCAACCCAAATTCAAACCTTGCCAGACCATTCGCATTGAAACCCATTACGGATTCTGAATTAAAATGTTTTGGGGGCCTAACCCTCAACATGGACATTACTAAAAAAAATGTACTGGTCCACAGGCCTGTTTCATTATTTGCCTGTATTCTCTGCTGCCATGGCCAGGCATAGATATGAGAGTATAATATGTTTATGTATTTCAACGACAATACACTCTGTCATCCTCGCGGTGACCCTGAATTTGACCAGCTCCACAAAATTCTGCCCCTCTTAAATCACCTTAACCAAAAATTTGCAGATGTCTATACTCAAACTCAAAAACAAAAAGAGAGGAAGAAAAAAGGCAGCACACCTTTTGTCTTCCTCTCTTTTTGCATATTGATTAGGTAGCACCCTTCCAGACATTCTGGTGGCACCTCCACCTTTAGACACTGTACATGGATTCCCCAGCATTTCCCAATTCCTTTTTCCCTGATTTTTGAGATGTCTATACTCCCCAGAAAAAAATCTGCATTTATGAGTCCCTTATTAATTTTTCTAGCCGCCTTGCATTCAAACAATTTACCCCCAGCAAGCATGCCAGATATGGGGTCAAGATGTATAAGACCTGTGACAGGGCAACAGGCTACACATATAAGTTTCACATTTACAAGGGAAAAGATAGTCACGTGGAGGCCCCCGGATGCCCAGACTACATGGGGAGCAGTGGTAAGATAGTTTGGGACTTGGTGTCATCTTTTTTCCATATGGGGTACCACTTATACATGGACATTTTTTATTCAAGCATGTCACTATTTAGACATTTGTACAATCTTGGAATTGGCGCATGTGGCACCGTGCAACCTAATGTGTGCCCACTATTAGAAGTGGGTTGATGCAGGGTGGTATATTCTAATAGTGGGCATACCACACACTTTTTCTGGTAGAGATGTCTTCTCTTTTTTTCATTCAGACCACAGACTGCATACAAAAAAAAGCACATAGCATATATACCCAACAAGGACCAGTGACGTACTGGTACATTACTGGACTTTGAATGGTTAGACCAGGATAATGCCTACAGCTGCAGACATCATCCTGGCATAATTTTTTTTCAGCCGGCAATTGGCTTTCATGTAAAAGCAATCATAGTGGCTAGCTGCAGGATTGCTTTTATAAGCAGCGGGAGACGATGCCCCCCCTCCCCCGCTGGCTTCCACGGCCTTCTCGGGCAGTCCGTGTCATCGGGGGAACCTGAGAATGCAGCCGGTGTTTCTGCCAGCTGAACATAGAGCTGATTGGAGACCAGAGTGGTGCCAATCATCTCTATAGTCTAAGAAATCAGAAGCTATGAGCATTTCATCAGTTCAGTTTTGCAGGATATAAACAGCGCCATTTGTAAATTGGGAAAGCATCTGATCACACCGATCTTGGTGAGATTAGATAATGTAAGGCCAGAGGAGATATCCAGAGTCTGATAGACCCCAGATTTCTCAAAAAAGAAAACATGACAATGCCCATTGAAATTATAGGGGATATTTGCATTCCCTGTGATAGCATTAAAAGTGACAGTATGTAAACAGCGGTTGCACCATGTATGTGAGGTATCACTACGAACGTCAAATCAAGAGCAGCAGTTCTAGCACTAGATATCCTCTGTAAATCTAAAATGGTAGCTTGTAAAGGCTTTTAAAGCGTTGCCTATGAATATTAAAAATGTATGCAGTTTGTCGCCATTGCACGGGGCATGCACAGTTTTAAAGCGTGTCATGTTTGGTATCTATTTACTCGGCATACCATCATATTTTATATTTTGCCAAATAATTAGCCAATGTATTGTGTTTTTGTGCACTAAAAGTAGAAAAAAGCGTATTTTTTTTCAAAAAATTTGCATTTGAAAAATCGCAGCGCAAGTACTATGTGACATAAAAAATTGTAGCACCCACCATTTTTTTCACTAGGGTGTCTGATTTACAAAAATATATAATGTTTGGGCGTTCAAAGTCATTTCCAAGCAAAAAGACTGATTTTTTTTTCAAGTGAACAAAAAGCGTCAGAAAAGGCTCGGTCTTCAGGTGGTTAGAAGAGTGAAGGATTTGTGGCATACATTTCCAATGCTAGGCATAAAATGCCCCCACCCGCCCAAAGCGACCTCTTTTTGGAAAGTAGGCACCCCAAACTATTTGCTGAGAGGCATGTTGAGTCAATTGAAGAAATTATTTTTTTAGCACAAATTTTTGGAAAATGAAAAAAAAAAATAATTGTGTTTTTTTTCTACTCAAAATTGTCTATTCAATGATTTATTGCTCACACATGCCATAGGTATATGTGGCATTACTCCCCAAAATACATTCTGCTCCTTAGTATGGGGGCACCACATGTGAGAGACTTTTTGGCAGTCTAGCCAAGTACAGGACCCCAAAATCCAATATGCACCTTCAGGCTTTTAAAGGGCTTTATTTCCTCATTACACTTCCTGACTACCTATCACAGTTTCGGAGGCCCTGAAATGCCAGGATAGCACCAACCCTCCTCAAATGAGCACTTTTTGGAAAGTAGACACCCCAAAGAATTTGATCAGAAGCATGGTGAGCATTTTGCAGATCTCATTTGTTGCCACACATTTTTGGAAAATGAAGAAAGAAAACAAAAACATATTTTTTCTTTTCTTTTTTATATTTCAAAACCTTGTGAGAAAAAATGAGATCTGCAAAATACTCACCATGCCTCTTTTTAAATTCTTTGGGGTGTAGTGAGGTAGTGAGGAAATGAATTGAGGAAGTTATGAACCTTCAGGCTTTCAAAGTGGTCATTAGATTTCAGGCACCTGTATGTGGCTAGGTTCCCAAAAAGTCTCACACATGTGGTATCCCCACACTCGGTAGAAGTAGCAGAATGTATTTTGGGGTGTAATTCCACATATACCCATGGCTTGTGCGAGAAATAAATCATTTAAATGACAACTTTGTGTAAAAAAAAATGTTTTTGTAATTTTCCAAAAACTTGTGGAAAAAAATAAATCTTCCATGGACTCAATATTACTCTCAGTAGATAGCTTAGGGTGTCTACTTTCTGAAAAGTGGTCATTTGGGGGTGTTTGTACTGTCCTGGTATTTTAGCACCTCAAGAAATGTGATGGGCAGTCAAAAAGTAAAAGCTGTGTAAATTCCATTATGTATACCATAGTTTGTAGACGCTATAACTTTCACACAAAACAATCAATATACACTTATTGGGATTTCTTAACCAAACACATGTAACAGAATACATTATGGCCTAAATTTATGGCAAAATTTGAGTTTTTTGGATATTTTTTTATGACAGAAATGAGAAAATATTGCTTTTTTTAAAAATAATTTTTTTTTCAAAATGTTTAGTTTATAGCGCCAAAAATAAAAAGCACACAGGTGATCAAATACCACCGAAAGAAAGCTCTATTTGTGTGGAAAAAGGGACGTAAATTTCATTTAAGTTCCATATTGCATGACCGTGCAATTGTCAGTTAAACTAGTGCTGCGCTGTATAGCAAAAAAATGTGTAAATTGCAGTATCTATACCATAGTTTGTAGACGCTATAACAATCACACAAAGCAATCAATATACACTTATTGGGATATTATTTTACCAACAACATGTAGCAGAATACATTTTGGCCTAAATTTATGACTAACTTTGATTTTACTACATATTTTTATAGCCGAAAGTAAAACAAATATTGTTTTTCTTCAAAATTTTTTTGAAGTCTTTTTTTGCTTATAGTGCAAAAAATAAAAAGCGCACAGGTGATCAAATACCACCGAAAGAAAGCTCCATTTGTGTGAAAAAAAGGACGTAAAGTTCGTTTGAGTACCACATTGCATGACCGCGCAATTACCAGTTGAAATAATGCAGCATCGAATAGCAAAAAGAGGCCTGGTCATTAAGGGGGGTAAATCCTCTGGAGGGCCAGTGGTTAAAGGTCCCTCCCAACATTGGGACAATTTGGCCACACCGACTGTTTGCCATAGCACACTACACACACCACATTACTGCTCTCCTTGGGGTGTCGAGTTCTTTTACAATCCCAGCAACATCCAAACAAATGAACACGTACACCGCTATTGACGCCTCATTTACTTGCTCGGTGTTGGGTTTTTTCTGAGGTTCTCATTTCAAAAGATGCAAACCAGCCTAACATTCACTACATCATGTGACAAAAACAGTCCCCCGTATCGAAATATCACTTCAATTTCCGAACATTCACCTTGTTCACATAGTTTCAAAACCAGTTCAGCCCCACCTTGTGCAGAAAAATGTAAGATAGTTGCGGGCGGGGCTGACTCGCCCGGTGCCCATGGGGCCTTTTTGCTTTTCTCAGTCTTCTCCTTCCACTGGACTCTCTGGACTCCCCTCTGTAAGAGCTTGCTAATGCCCAGAGCCAGGCTGGGTCACATTCATGTGACATCAACATTATGGTGACTCTAGGGTTGCCACCCCATCCCTTTAAAACCGAACACATATTAATGACACAGGTTCTGGGGCTGATTAAGATGGTAATTACACTCACCTAGTACCCTATTTGCATTAAATTAGCTTTAGAACCTGTGTCATTAATATGTGGTTGGTATTAAAGGGATGAGGTGGCAACCCTAGGTGGCCTCCTGGTCCTTCGATACACACACCTGCTCACGATGCAGCATTTTAAAGGAGACATCACATTGCAGTGTCCTATTCCACCAGTCCAGATAGACTCCACCACCCATCTCCCAGTGACAGGGCGGGTCCCGGCAGGAACCAGCACAGACCCCATGCATGCACATAATTAAGTCTTCCATACCATATGGTTAGGTCCCTAGGATCTCCGTCATGTGGGTCCAGTCCTGGTTGCTGGGGCACCGACCACTGAGGAGGTAGGTTCAGAACTCCCTTCGCTATACCTGAGACCCGTCACCCCTGCCAGTACCATTCTCCCGATGTCTGGCTGTCATAACATCCTCCTCTTGCACTGCTTCACCCCTTGTGTGCATCACAGCCCTGTTCTCCTATACTCCGCCACCGCCATGCACCCCGTTACGTAAGTTCAGATCAGGCAACGGCAACATTTCAAAGCTTTACTTGAATAATAAGGCATAGTAAGAATCACAGGATAAAACAACGATAAGTGCAGTCTTTCCCTAATCCTACTCATTCCCTAATACCTAAATACAGGCTTTTGGCTGCCCAGCATACCTGCACACAGGGCCTTGGATAAGGGGCTACCCCCAGTCCTCCTGTATGGGGCCCAGGCCAGTGGGGGTGCCCAGGCAGCTGGTTGAATCACATGTGGGCAGAAAGGGTGGCTTCTTCTCCCCTCTCTCCGGCTGTGGATATGGGGGCCGTAGATAATGGGGTACCACCAGTCCTCCTGTATGGGGCCCAGGCCAGTGGGGGTGCCCAGGCTGCTGCTTGAATCAGATGTGAGCAGAAAGGGTGGCTTCTTCTCCCCTCCTTCCGGCTGGCCTTCAGCTGCTGCAGAGAGAGCCATACAGGGGATCGGTTCCAGTAATTGCCCCCCCGCCACACCCATCACCCTGCCTGTGCACCAACGTTTCCCCCTGATGCCCAAGCCCCCTGTGTGCCCTCACAGTGCTGTTGGCTTCCCTCCTCTCCTTTCCAGCAGCATCTGCAAGCACACAATAGGATCCTTCAGGATGGAGAGTGGGAGAAGGGTCCAGTAAATATGTCAAATTTATCAGCCCTTCCATTCCTCAATGAATACAATCAGTGATTGGTAGCAATCACTCACTGTGTTCATTTATAACTGAAGCATAGTAAACTGTTTTTTTTGTTTGTTTTTTTTTGTGGAGGGGCCCTGTCAGATTTCCTGTATGGGGCCTGTAGTTTCTAACAGCAGCCCTGCCTGCACAGGCGAGATTCCCTTCTTGGCTGAGTCCCTCGTTGGTTTCTTCAGGGAGAACTGTAAGTCCCAGCAATTTCCCAACACATGGAAGGCTCCAAGACACAGGTTGTAGCAGCTTTACTGGAATCAAAGGCAGAAGCACTCTCCCACATCTTGCTGGCTGTACCTTTCTTTCCTCTGCAGCAAACTGTGTGATGGGGTGTTGAGTGAGAGATCAGGGATAATGGCGGAGTGGTGAGAGTCCAAATGCAGGTATGGGGGGTTGTAAACTAAATTCCAGGTTACAGCTGTAGACCTGGCCTGCATCAGCCATGGCATGTCAAAGAAAATGACAATCTGCCTCTTCCCACTATAATCTGCCCCCTGACAGGGAACAACAATAACACACTAGCAGCCCTGACATACTCTTTGATTGGCAGGACCAGTACATGAGCTCCGCCTAGATTCCTCGGGGAACCCTGAAGTGATGTGAGAGTGAGGTGTTGATGTTGAGGAACTCTGAAGTGATTGATGAGTGAGCTGCCTATTTTTGGGGGCTCTGAAGTGATGGAGGAGTGAGGTGCTGATGTTGGGGGGACTCCAAAGTGATTGGTGAATAAGCTGTGCATTTTGGGTGCTCTGAATTGATGGAGGCAGGGCTGGTGTTTCCACTAGGCAAACTAGGCAGCCGCCTAGGGCGCACTGCTTCCTAGGGGCACCTGGGAGCAGTACAGGCTGGCACTCTCTCTGTGTGGGATGCCGCCATGTCAAGAAGATCCTTCAGCTGAGGGGAGTGGCAGCACAGGGGAGGAAGAAAGTATAGAGGAAGATGCTGAGTGCCTGTGGCCAGTGTAGTAGCTGAGCTTCTGCTCCTTCCAGTGCTCCTCTCAGACTCAGTCCTTTACTGCACAGGCTGGTGGCTGCTGATCACTATGGAGTTCCAGCCCCTCTCTTCCCATGCATCAGTGGAGCTGTGCCTGCGGAGAAAGGTAATGTCTGACTCTGACGTCACATGTCTGTGTGAGTGTGACCTGGCCGGCCATCCATTACATGTGCAATGTGTCAGTGAGTGATGACATCATCAGGATCCCAGAGCCTGCTCTTCTAGTGCCTGCTGGGCCTGCTGATCTGTGTCAGTGTTGGCGGTGGTGTGTTGAGTCCGATCTGTCACTGTGAGTGATCGCTCAGTTCAGGTGTTTTCTGTGTGTGTGTGGACTGGGCCGCCTGCTGTCAGTGTTTTACCTCCCCCCATTGCCTGGGGAATTCCAGTCTGGGATCTGGCAGTGTGGATCCATCATTCTCCACTCACTGCCACTGTCACCCTGCCACTGCCAACCACAGGTACAGTAAGTCCGTGAGACAGATTTTTTTCTTTAATATTGGTGCTGGTGGCATCTTATGGCACTTATTATTTCAAATTAAAAGAAATTTAGCAGTTTCATGTTTTGTTGATTTAATATTTTCTACTGTTATTTTTTAAACATTTGTATTTGTTAATTTATTTGGAAGGGGGGGGGGGGAGTAGCTGGTCTTGCCTTGGCACAAAATAGTCTAGCACTGGCCCTGAATGGAGGAGTGAGGTGCTGATGTTGAGAGACTCTGAAGTCATGGGGAAATGGGGCACTGATGTTAGAGGGACATTTTGGAGTTTGGAAAGCTCAAAGCGTTCACTTATTTTTGACCAACTGTTACTGGAGCTGCTTTTTTGACCACATCATGCTGCTGCATTAGTTTGAAAATAAAAATAAATTAGTGCATCTCACATAACATTTACATTACTTGCACCCCTCTATCCTCAGCAATGAAATAAAAGTTATACATACATCAGTTAGGCCTACTATCCTTATTTAAAACTGTCCTTTTGCTGGCCAGTATTATACTACTGTACTATGGACAGTCTGGTAATTCTTTGTAGTAAAGCACCTGCCTGTACTCTTTGTCTCTAGTACATTTTGGCCTATTATCCCTGAATAAAACTGTTCTGCTACTGTCCAATTTTACACTGCTATGTTATCTGAGGTACTCTCCAGGAATTAGGCAGAACGTACCCTTGCATCCTACCTCCCCCCTACTGTAAGGGTTAACTGCTCATTAAGTCTAGGGGTGCCGGAATCAGAATAACACTTACCTTACATCACTCTCTAGCAGGCTCCCCTAGTCCATGTGACTGGTCCAGTGCTGCCTCCTCTCTAAGGCACCTTGGACTATGATTGCTGAAGTTCTTTGTCTTTGTAAATATGAGCCTGGCCTTGCTATTCAAAACTGCCCTGTTATCTGTGGTCTCTAAATTCATTCAATACACCTTCCTGTACCCTTTTTCTATAGTACATTTTGGCTGGTTCTTTCTCATTAAAGCGGAGCACCACCCAAAAGGGGAAGTTCCGCTTTAAAGACTGGTCCCCCGCTCCCTGTTAAGGATTGGCACCTTTGGGGAGCGAAGGGGGAGCGGGTATCCGAATTTGACAGGTACCCATTCCCGCTGTGATCGCCTAGGCGATTGGAAGCAAAAGTTGTCCTCCCTCCCCATAGTCTCTTGGGACACGACAGGTCCCAGAGGACTACGGAACCATTCAGGAAGTGAAGCGCTACTCGCGCATGCGCAGTGAGCTTGTGGCTTCACAGCCGGGTGCCCACACTGAAGATTCCGGTGCCTGGAACACCAGACGGCTGGTGCAATGGGCTATGGGGAGGGCACCGCGGGATCGTGAGACAGGGGAGCAGCTGTTTTTTAAAAGTCAACAGCTACAGTTTTTGTAGCTGCTGACTTTTTTGTTCTGACAGTGTGAGTGGAACTCTGCTTTAAAAATGTCCTGCTGCTGGCCAATTTTACACTGCTGTACCATCTGCAGCAAGAATTTTGCATCCGTGAGAACAGGGACAGCCTCAGTAAACTACAGGTCAATCTTAGTCCTTGAGTCAGACGGATCTATTACTGTTTGATAAAAAAGAAAAAAAAATGTGTTCCTACTAAAGCTACCTGAAAAAAGCCTTTTTTTGCAAACTGAAATGAATCAGGGTGGGTTGCAGCTGCATATAAGCCAAGACCCTCTATTCGCTGTACGGTATTTAAATTTTTTTTTTTTGCATTGGTACAGGTTCTTCATGGCAGTTCCCAGCTTTCCATGCTTGAAGGGAAATGTATGTCTTTTAGGTCTGTCATTTTGTTTTTCCCACTCCATTTTATATTCCATGTTGATTAATTGTTTTGTATTATAACCAGAATGAGTTAATGAAAATATGCTATGTCAGTTATGTATTACAGAACTATACTCACAACATTCTTCTATCTTTTATCTTAGCTTAGCCTTGGTAGAGACGGTGAAAGTATCCAACTATTTCTTTGTATTAACAAGCACCTGTTTCTGTTATGATACAATTAAATGTCAAATATTTCTGTCCCATGAGAAAATAATTGTTTGTTACTTATAACTAATTATAATGCCTGAGAAAGATCATGTTCACAGCCTTGAAAAGTATCTAGCCAGATTCTATTGTATGTAGCAGATACGTTTTTATGTAATATTATAGACATTCCTTATTCCTGGGAAAGTTAAATTTTGTTTCTCATCATTATTCAGGATTGACGTAAATGCTTGTATTTGTATTCAGCCAATCAATTACTGAGAATTAAGTTTTTCCCAGATACTCTGTGCCCCCACCTTTCTTTTTTGTTATATTAATCCTCTTCCCGCTAATAAAAAATGTAGATTAATTTCACCTACACTGTGTGCACTTGTCTATTACTTAGGTGAAGTTAGTCTTCTGGACGTCCATACCTTCAAACAGACTGATCAAGACAGATAGCCAGGGGCTAGTGACAACCTTTCAATTGGAGGTCCCACCGAGATCGGGAGGTCAACCCGTTTGCGGTCACCCGGTAAGATAAACAAAATCTGTCTGTCTGTCCGGCTGTCCGTGGGCTCTGACTAAACTCTCGATCTCTGAACTGTGACAGGAGTATTCTGGGAATACTTCATTGAGTCTCAGGGAGACTCAGATAAGGAAAGGTGATTTCTGTAGACGGGGTCTACATTTAAAATACCTAGACAGGGTCTAGGTATAATTACAGAGTCTTAACGAGTCTGTTGAGGGTAACCAACTTTCTTTTCTTTGCTTCTATTATCAAATGCATAGCGTATAAGATAATTTGTTTATGCAAATAAGTGAACCCGGTTGGTAAGTGAACGGGTCGAAGTTATTGAAATAGAGTCAATATTTAAGTTCTTACTGTCTATCCTTTGTTGAGAGTGATAAGTGGTCACGTGTCACTCGACCCGCTCCATACTGTCAGCACGGCTGAAGTACCACTGTGACTAGCTCACGTTTATGGAAGGCGCACCAAAGTGAAAACTGCGGTGGCAGCTGAGCACTGTGAGCATTCCACTAGATCTCACATATGTGTGGTGTATTGATCCAACATACCGGGGTAGATGTAGGAGAACACATAATCAGACACATTTCCGTTGACCCTTACAACATACACCAAGCGTCTCCTACCATAGATAATCCAAAACAGTACTGTAAAAGACAGTACCTTTATAAACATAATTTTTCCTTTTTAATACATAACGATTTTATTGGGCGAACTTTAGAAGATTTACGATTTTTTATTAAGTCATTTAACAATTTTGTAGGACCAATATGGGAGGTGGTAAATCTAAATCAATTTCCCACCCCCCTCCTCAAGCTGAAGAGACATGCAAGGACTACATAGCTCGTGTCTGTGGCACGGACTATTTCCTCATTAACCCTTTTGTAGATAATCTTTCCGAATGGACTGAGTCCATGGGAAGTTGTAGTCCTTTCCCTAGGAACGGGGCGAATGATTCCTTCCATATGGATATGGTAAAGGGGCTGTGTTTAGGAGATGAGGAGGCATGGCCATATTTTGGTCCCGACCCTCAATGGGACCATAATTATATGGAAGAAGGAGGACTAAATTGGTTAACATATGCTCCACACTGGTATGAGACAACTGATAAGGGACAGAAAGTGAAAAACAAAAATAGTCAGGTTAAGTTTCACGAACTACAAAATAAATTGACAGCAAATATTAAGCCCAACAAACCTCCTCCATATAAACACATCTATCCCTCTTTATCACAAAAGGACATAGATGAACTTATGATGACTAGTGCCACCCTATTACCCCCACCACCCACTGTTCCCACGGTGCCTGACCAAAGACAAGACGTTCCCGGAGCAGATGGTTCACCCGTCATAGCAGACACAACAACTCATGACCACCCAGAACAGGAATCTGACGAGGAGGAAGGTCCTCCTCCCTCGAGACATGAGACACAACCCGACTCCACGCAGTCCAAAGCCACCCCAAGACGGTCCGTTTTAAAGATAGAATTACCACGAAGACAGGTAGGAATACTAGCAAGAGTAATGAAGCAACACACCTGCCGTTTATGACGGTTGGGGAGCAACTCTTAAAGAAACCAATCGAAATCGAGGACATTAATAAAATAGTGAAACACTGTCCCAAACCAAACACGGCACCACAGGGCACCATTACTTATTTAAAGAAAGCATGTAGGGGGAGAAATTACACTCAGGAGGACATGCGGTTAATCATAGACGGAGTTGTAGGGACACACTCTGGATGGGATTGGACAAAGGTACCCTCCATTAACAACATTCAAACGGGTGACCCCAATGCTAATCCCATTGTTCCCTATCCCACAGCCTCTACCTATGCCCTTAACACCCCAGAGGGACAAGAAACCATGTGGCAGGAGATTATTGACCATATGACAGAGATCTTTAAAACCAGATCCTCCCTTTCCACTGCTATAGCCTGTAAACAGAAGGGCTCTGAGACCCTTACTGAATTCTGGAGGAGATTTGATGCCTGTTGGACTCAGGAAGCGGGACTGGAGAAGACTAATAATGCCAGCCTCCTGATTTCAACATGGATCAGTAATACCCTGCCACACTTGACGGTCCCAATCAGGCAAATGATTCCCTCATGGACATCCGATACACTAGATGATTTTCAGAAACAACTTTATGATAGAGAAGCTGCAGGATGCTTTGACATCAAGAAAACAACGCCCTCTACACATAACTACGACAATATCCTCGCACCACAGAGAGGAAACCATCCCCGTGGAAGAGGTAGAAGGGGAGGACAGACAGGTAGAAGCGCCCCTAATAAATACCAACAACCCCAAACTCACCGCAACTTAGATTTCTCACCGGTCCAAGACCCACAGGTTTGCTATAACTGTGGCAGGCCAGGACATTGGGCCAGAAACTGTCCACAACCCAATAAGAAACAACAACCTAGGAATGAAAGCGCAACAATCACACAAAAGCCAGCACCACCCCAGTTCCCCATAGATTGGAATAACCACCAAACCTCACGTTTCTGAAGGGGCCCGGAGGCTGGTATCCCGACTTTTCCTCAGATCACTGACAGTTGGAGGGAGGCTCCCTTGATTGTTCTCAACATCAATGGATCCTCCATTCCATTTCTCGTTGATTCTGGGGCAACCACTAGTGTGATATCTGAAGAACACTATGATGGTCCTAGAGGAAAGTCGGAGCCTTCTGTGGGTATAAATGGGATACCAACAAAAACTTACTGCACAAGACCACTCATCATTACAACAGATGCAGGAGATGTGGTAACCAAACATGTGTTCAGGATCATACCAGGGTGTCCTGTAAATCTACTAGGGAGAGACCTCTTTGACAAATTAAGTCTTTCCATTTCAGTCTCCCCACATGGTGGGGGATTACAGGCAGAATCTCCACTGTTACCCATCTCAATCCCCAGAGGCAAACATCAGCAAGCCCTACCCGAGATCTTGGCTTTCCAGGATCTCCCAGAAGAATTATGGGCTACAGAAGAGTTTGACACGGGTCTAATCTCCTGTACCCCATACAGGGTCACCTTAAAACCAAATGTGACCCCAGTGTTTCAAAAACAATATTCCCTGTCACAAGAGAAAATTGAAGGTATCACTCCAATGGTTGAGAGATTCTTACAGGAAGGTATTCTAGAAGAGATTATCTCTCCCTATAATACCCCTGTGAACCCGGTAAAGAAACCCAATGGTACATACCGATTTGTACAAGATCTGAGAGCGGTTAATGACCTGGTGCAGCCTATAGCCCCCATAGTACCAGATCTAAATGCCCTTCTCACTCGCATACCACATGACGCAGCAGTATTTACTGTAATTGATCTTAAAAACGCCTTTTTCAGTGTCCCAGTTGACAAGGAGACAAGACCCATTTTTGCTTTTTCCCTTGATGGGCGGCGCCAACTGACCTGGTGCAGAATTCCACAAGGCTTTGTGGACAGTCCCGTGGTATATAGCATTGTTTTACAGTCCACTCTAAGGCCCTGGCAACCCCCCCAAGGTTCGGTAGTACTACAGTACGTCGATGACTTGATGGTCTGTAGTAAGTCATGGGAGTCCTGCCAATCAGATAGTGAATCACTGATGTTATGGTTATGGAAGTGTGGTCACAAAGTGTCTAAGCAAAAGTTGCAGTGGTGTAAGGGACAAGTACAGTATTTGGGCTGTGTCTTCACAAAAGGTCAAAGGAGAATCAGTCCTGAGCGCATCCATGCCATCTTGGGCCTGGTCACCCCACAAACTAAGAAGGAAATGCTGTCCTTTCTTGGAATGATAAACTACTGTAGGCAGTGGATCGCTGACTGCTCCTATTATGACAACATTTTAAGACAAGCCACCCTGAAAGATGCCCCAGACACCATACACTGGTCTAATGAAATGTTACAAGCTTTTCAAACTTTAAAAAGGTCTATGATTGTCAGTCCAGGTTTAGGACTCCCAGACTACAAACTTGTATTTCATGTGTATGCTAGAGAAAATTGTAAAACCATGGCGGGCGTGCTGGCACAAGAACACGGTGGCAAGCTACGGCCTGTAGCTTATTTTTCAAAGGTCATGCCTCTCCAAGTCCAGGGACTCCCCTCATGTTTGCGGGCGTTAGCGACATGTGCTATGATAGTGGAAATGTCAACTGTTCTCACATTAGGCCACCCCACCGAACTTCATACTTCACACGATGTAGTTACTCTTCTTAAGGGTATACACACACAACACATGTCTGCCCAACGACTAAGCGGATATGAGGTCATTTTGATGAGCAACCCCATGTTGCATATCAAGTATAGCGCAAACAACTCAGGTCCAGCAATGATCCTAAACGCACTGTTGGGTCTCAAATCGTCAAATGATCTGGAACCCGAGGCTCATGACTGCCTCAAATCCATTGAGGCTAATACTTCACCCAGACTGGATTTATCAAAGTTTCTAATCCCAAATGCTGATGTTGTTTTCGTAGATGGCTCCTGCACTAGGCCCAACGATAACACTTACCATGCTGGCTATGCTGTAGTTAAACTCCCTAACACCGTTATAGAAGCAAAACCAATCACTTTTCAATCAGCCCAGGCTGCTGAATTGATTGCTCTCACTAGAGCATGTGAACTGTACAAAGACCAGTCTGTCACTATTTACACGGATTCCAAATATGCCTATGGAACAGTGTATGACCATGGTGTACTATGGTCTCTCAGAGGCTACATAGGAGCTGATGGGAAAAAGATTGCCCATTCCCAACTAATAGCCAATTTACTCAAGGCTCTCACACTTCCCAAGGAACTCGCTGTCATACACTGCAGAGCACATACCAAAGGGGACGATGATATAACAAAAGGTAACGCTCTAGCAGATTATGAAGCAAAAAAGGCGGCTCAACAGCAACTTGCTTTACTACAGATGCCCACTCTATGCCCCATCCTCCCAGATGATTCCCAATTGATCACAACCTTGCAGCAGTCAGCTTCCACAGAGGAGCTCAAAGACTGGTGCTATCCTATTTTACAGAAGAATCCAAAGACTGGATTAATCTGCAAAGAGGGGAAACCATGCATCCCACGGTGTAGCGCCCCGATATACATTGCACAATACCATGGGATAGGACATATAGGATAGAAGGCAACCCTAAAACAACTCCAAAAAGATTTTTATATCACAGAAGTGGCGGAGTTAGTACAAGATTATGTGAAAAGATGCATCACATGTATCAGGAGTAACCCAAACAACCCAAATAAAGCCATGCATCAACACCTGCCTTACCCCACAACACCTTTTACACATCTTCAAATTGACTTTACACACATACCCCAACCAAAGGGAGGACAACAACCAGCTTGTGTGGTCACAGATGTGTTTTCCCGATGGCCAGAAATGTACCCCACAAAAAGAGAAGATGCCAAAACCGTGGCTAGATTGCTCACACGGGAAATAATACCTAGATGGGGAGTGCCATTACAGATCAATTCAGATCAGGGTCCAGCTTTCACCTCCCAGATCTGCAAGGAGCTGGCCAGATCTTTGCGGATTGAGTGGAAATTTCACATCCCATATCACCCACAGAGTTCAGGGATAGTGGAAAGGATGAATAGGACTATCAAGGATAAGTTAAGGAAGGCAACAGGAGGCACATATAATGACTGGAAAAGGTATCTCCCAGCTATATTGGCAGAAATTAGGATGACACCAAACAAGACTACAGGATACTCACCTTTTGAAATCCTTATGGGAAGACCATTCCCTACCCCCTGGGCCAGGGATATATTCATGACAGGAGACAACTATGATAATATCAGAGATGAATATGTAAGGAAGCTTATTGAAATATTGATAAAAACTGAGAACGATGTTATCCGCAAGCTCCCGTCTTTTCCACAGGAAAATACCCACCCGTTCCAGGCCGGAGATCGTATTGTCGTAAAACAACTGACGAGAAACAAGAAACAGCAGGATTTCGCCTATGGACCAGAAACTACGGTCGTAGCAGTAACCAGAACAGCAGTCCTCACTGAACATAGCCCCACCTGGATCCATGCTTCCAGAGCAAAGCTGGTCGAGAAAGGCCCAGGACCAGACCCAAGGGAAACAGGAAAGGAGGTACTAACGGGGGCAGAAAGCCCTGACCTCGAACAGGACAATCAAGAAAAGGAGGTACTAACGGGGGCAGAAAGCCCTGACCTCGAACAGGACAAGGTGCTGTTTATTAAAGGAGGTGAAGCAGGTGATACAAATCCTCGAAGAGTGAGTGAAGCCGGTAACAAAGTCTCTGAAAATAATCAAGATGAGCATTCTATTAGCCAAGGACTCTGGCAAACTATGGATTCTGCTGGGACTGATTACATTTTTAGTGTTTACCCCAATATGGACAGTGACTAACTGTATATACTCCCCAGAGGATTTGGGTGCTGTTCAGGTTATATGTGGTCACAACAACAATGATAAAAACACCTCAGAAAAACACACATTTGATAAAAACACCTCAGAAAAACACACATTTGATAAAAACACCTCAGAAAACGCACACCCAATACACACTAGGACCAAAAGAGAAACCAATGTACCAGCACAGAAACCAAAGGTTGCTATAACCAGAGAGGGGAAGATTATTACATTGTGGTTTGACTCTTCTAATACCTATGTTGCTACCTTTTCTTTCACCTATGACGACCTAACAGAAAAAGGGGATGAAGAGAGTAGCAGGAAAAGGGCGCATAAGAGGGAGGGAATAGGTTACATTTGTGTAACTGATGATTATTGGGGGAGTAACTGTGATTATTGGGGAGCAGTGGGATGGAACATAGGAACTGACTGGGGATACAAACCTGACACAGCCATAAATAAGAAGGACAAGAACGGAAAATCCCTCATAAACAGAATGACTCTTACCAAGCCCAATGCCAAATATACGCTTACCATAGAAAATCCCAGCCCTAGTGATTCGGGAATGTATGTATTTGGGTTATACTGGGGAGGAGGTATATCAGGCACAAAGGGAAAATTTAGGATACAAGACATGCATAATAACAATGATTACAATCCCCTGAAGCCACGTATCAGTACTATTAGGGATATGATTGCCATTGCTGATCCTTCTTTCGAAGATACCGTAGCAGCGGAGACAGGATTTTCAGATGTAAATCTTTGGTTAGAATGGATGAGGTACAGTGCCCTGCAGTACAACAAGTCTAATTGTTATGTCTGTGGAGCAGCCAGACCCCATGTGGGAACAGTGCCACTAAACCTTCCTGAAGATGTTGAAGAATGTTTTCTAAGTCTTTTTACAGGAACACATGACAAGAATGCTTCCTGTGAAACCTGGAAAGCAAAGTATCCCATAGTTACAAAAAACCCCAAACCAGGCGAAGGTTTGCAAATTTACCCAGGGAATTATACCTGCTATAGAGGAGTGGCAAGAAAAAGAAGTTTTGGAAATTTTACAAAAGGTTTTTGTCACACATACAGCAACATTTCATCTAGGCTTTTACAGAATCAGACACAATCTTTAGGCGATATCTACTGGATTTGTGGTGATGGTAAGATCAGGTCTAGATTGGAGAAGGAGTGGTCTGGTGAGTGTGCTTTGGCCAAAGCTATTATGCCCCTGCATATTTTTAGTGAAATTCCTTCTGAGATCCCTGAAGATGTAACAGGAGGTACTCAGAGGTACAAGAGGGAGGCCCCGATGGGTAGTTTTGACCCACATGTGTATATAGACGCCATAGGGGTTCCAAGAGGGGTCCCAGATGAGTTTAAGGCCAGGGACCAGGTCAAAGCAGGTTTTGAGTCAATCATTCCAATCATCACCGTCAACAAGAATGTTGATTGGATAAATTATATATATTACAATCAACAGAGGTTTGTCAACTACACCAGGGATGCATTGAAGGGGATAGCGGAGCAGTTGCAGGCTGATTCCACCATGACCTTTCAAAATCGTATGGTCTTAGATATGATGCTTGCAGAAAAGGGTGGTGTGTGTGCAATGATAAAAGGAACAGGTACTTGTTGTACCTACATCCCAGACAACACTGGGCCAAATGGCAAGGTCACTATGGCTATAAAAAAAACTGTCTGATCTGTCGGAAGAGTTGAAAAGGAATTCAGGGATCACTGATCCATGGGATCAATATTTTGGATGGCTCAAGGGATGGAAGCAGATGCTAGCACAAATAGGAGTGATTATTGTAGTCACCCTGATACTTATAGCCCTGATAGTGTGCTGTGTGATTCCCTGTATAAAGAAGCTTATGAACAAAGGTATAGATATGACTATGTACGAGGAAGAAATCCAAGAACAAACTGCCCCACTGAACCCAAAACCCAAAGAGTACAATAGTTATCTAGCCAAATACAGAGAGAAGCAGAAAAAGAACTATGTTGTATAAGGGGAAATTAAAATCATATATGTAAATAATGATTATAAGAGGGGATTGAAGGGAAATGTATGTCTTTTAGGTCTGTCATTTTGTTTTTCCCACTCCATTTTATATTCCATGTTGATTAATTGTTTTGTATTATAACCAGAATGAGTTAATGAAAATATGCTATGTCAGTTATGTATTACAGAACTATACTCACAAAATTCTTCTATCTTTTATCTTAGCTTAGCCTTGGTAGAGACGGTGAAAGTATCCAACTATTTCTTTGTATTAACAAGCACCTGTTTCTGTTATGATACAATTAAATGTCAAATATTTCTGTCCCATGAGAAAATAATTGTTTGTTACTTATAACTAATTACAATGCCTGAGAAAGATCATGTTCACAGCCTTGAAAAGTATCTAGCCAGATTCTATTGTATGTAGCAGATAAGTTTTTATGTAATATTATAGACATTCCTTATTCCTGGGAAAGTTAAATTTTGTTTCTCATCATTATTCAGGATTGACGTAAATGCTTGTATTTGTATTCAGCCAATCAATTACTGAGAATTAAGTTTTTCCCAGATACTCTGTGCCCCCACCTTTCTTTTTTGTTATATTAATCCTCTTCCCGCTAATAAAAAATGTAGATTAATTTCACCTACACTGTGTGCACTTGTCTATTACTTAGGTGAAGTTAGTCTTCTGGACGTCCATACCTTCAAACAGACTGATCAAGACAGATAGCCAGGGGCTAGCGACAACCTTTCAATGCTCACCAGCACTGCAAAGTTTCCTCCAGGGGTAGAGGAATATGTTGTAAAACTTACCTTATTCTTTGCTTTGGCAGGCTTCCTCCCTGCTGTGTTACCAGGCTCCTGAAACCTCTTCTCTAAGGCACTCGGGTCTTGTGGTTCAACGCAGACATCACATATGATGCAGGACTGGTAGTCCTGCATCTGGTAGTACATGAGGATAGTGAAGGCCCACCCACAACCTGGACCTTAGGAGAGAAAATAAATGTGCTGAAACCTGCTGGAATGAGAAACAAGGTGAGTTTTACAGCATTTTCCTCTACCTCCTAGACTTAGGAAGCATTTAACCCTTGCGGTGTGTATGGGTGGGGGGATTGGATTCACTGCAAGGACAGTTTGTTTAACAAACCCCATACCCTGGACCTTCGGTCAGTGGAAAAGAGCAGAGGAACAAGAAACAAGTAAATATTTGTACCTATTCCTTCCCCTCTAGACAAAAGGGCATTTAACCCATGCATCAAAAGCAGCGTAGAGTTGGGCTTTAAAGAACAAATTCACAAACAAGTCATCCTTCGACTTTGAAAAATATTTATTTTACATATGTGTAGCATCCCCCCCCCCCTCCCTTTCTAGGAGTCACTAAAGAATTTGGATCCCCCCATAGTCCTGCACAACCAGACAACACACATTTCCACAAAAACTTGCATCCAGAGTAAGAAATCAGTCCTTGAGCTTTGATTTTCTTGTTATATTTCGGGGATTTGACCTGTGATAGGGTTAGGGGTGTACAGGATTCCCAAGGATACTCATAAACTGAGGACAACTTCCTGGAACTATCTACAAACCTTCTTTGCAGCACAATCTCAGGTGGAGAGCTAGCCAGCGTCTCCTTAGTATACCATCCCAGACCTTGGATGAGCTTCTCCTCTTCACCCAGCAATCTGGAGGTATCCCTTAATAGGGGATCCACTTCCTTTCACTTTAAGAGATCGACAGTCACTGGTAAGTGGCAAATCTGGTTTCCCGCCAGAGTGATCCTTCCCCTATGCGCCCAGGGGGTGTAGGTGTACTGACTCAGATCCTCTCCTGTACCACTTGTGGGTTGGTGGCTGCTACCAGGCCTATCAGCTGGGCCACCCCTTCCCTGCCATACGGATGGTTCGATCTCAGGGCTCTGGTGAGCTCTGAGCTTTCCTCCTTTCCAGCTCCAGGCCTGCAGGTAGGCCCCATCCCACTGGGCCTCCTCACAGCCTCTTTCCTTCAGCTTCACATCTTCCACCTGAACTCTCCTGATATTGAGCAGACTAACACTTTTAAGGGTGTCCCAGCCCCTTTACAACCTCCTGTTGAGAATTGGCTAGGATCCCTTAAGAGTGCAGCCAGTCACTCCTGAGATCCACCCACTGCTTCTGAGGCCTTCCTCCAAAGCCCTAGAGTAGGGAGAAATTCCAGACGGGCTGGCCTGCAGAGCCTCTCAGCCCTGACCACAATTTGACCCCACTCTGGCTATTACACCTGGGCTGCTGCTCAGCCCCTGTCTAATCATTGGAGTCTAGCTCCCCCTAGCTACCAAGGAGGGCACTACATATGGAGCGCTATTGGTAACCAGGCTGTTATGATCCGCCAGGTGGTGCCTCAGGCTGCCAACTGACAGACCTACTCAGAGCGTGGGGTCTAAGCCCGGGCTGTGCTTTCACCAGAGCCCCTGATAGTGGGGATGGACTTGAAACATTCCTGGGCCAGGTCACGACCTCTGAGCAGGCCCGCCAGTGGCTGAGGAGACCTTTGGGGACAGGTACCGGGAGAGCCAGATATGAAGAGGATGGCGGCCCCAGCAGGGTAGTAACGGATCGTGGGCCCGTGAGGGTAAGCGGGGTACAGAATCGGTAGGCAAAGAGTAGTCGGGTCACACGCAGGGTCAGCAGGGAAGTCAATCCGTAGAATGGTCAGGGCAATCCGGGTCAAACGCAGGAGCAGGCAGAATAGTCAGGACAATCCGGGTCAAACGCAGGAGCAGGCAGAATAGTCAGGGCAATCCGGGTCAATCACAGGGGCAGGCAGCGTAGTCAGGGTCAATCAGGGTCACAAGACAGGTGCAGGAACTCAGGATCACAGGAAGACCTTGCGGCAATCTGTGACAGTGCAGGGCATCTTTAAATAGTGCGCCCTGCACTCTCATTGGCCGGCAAGGACGCGCCCCCGGCTGTCATTGGATGCCTGAGGCGCGCCCGCGGCTCCTACTGCGCATGCGCGGCGTCCTGTCAGCCGCGGCTCGCCGGGACCTAGTGCCTGTGTCCCGGCGCGATCTGCCGCCAATGCGCATGCGCGGGGGACAGAGCCGCGATCGTGGACCAGGGAGCCGCGATCGCGGACCACGGAGCAGCGATCCCTGACATTGCCCCCCCCCAATGGGCACCCTCCGGGAGCCCCACTGATCTCTCCACCGCGGGTGAGCACGACAAAATTCCCGGATGAGCCTGGGTGCGTGGACGTTCTGGGCGGGTTCCCATGAGTTCTCCTCAGGGCCATACCCCTTCCATTTTATCAGGAACTGTGTCTGGCCCCCCCTCCTTCGGCAACTGAGGATAGTCTCCACTTCATATTCCTCCTGGTCACCTATAGTGACTGCCTCGGGAGGTCTGGATTCACGGTCCGGGAAGGGATCCGGTCTGGATGGCTTCAGGAGAGAAACATGGAAGACAGGATGTATCTTGAAGGTCTGCGGAAGCTCGAGTTCGTAGGCCACCTCGTTAACTACTCGCTTCACCGGAAAGGGGCCAATGTACTTGGGACCCAGCTTCCTTGAAGGACATAGCATCTTCAAGTTGGTTGTTGCTAGCCAAACCTGATCCCCTGGATGAAGCAGTAA
This sequence comes from Staurois parvus, assembly GCF_062004578.1. Classification (NCBI taxonomy): domain Eukaryota; kingdom Metazoa; phylum Chordata; class Amphibia; order Anura; family Ranidae; genus Staurois; species Staurois parvus. Next base: position 192,802 of record NW_028320004.1, on the reverse strand, counting down.
TTCTCCTCTTCTCTTTCGGTCGAATGCCCTTTTACTGTCCTCTTGGGCTTTAGCGATGGCTTCCTGAATTGTAATGTTATTGACAGAAAAGAAGTTCAAGATGTCTTGAGATGCTGGTACCGGATTCTCAGGCATCAGATCAGGGAGGAATGTGGGATGATACCCATAATTGGAAAAGAACGGGGATTGACCCGTGGCTGAGTGACTCGAGTTGTTGTACGCGAATTCCGCGGAAGGCAGCAACGACAGCCAGTCGTCCTGAAGGTAGGATGTGTAGCACCGTAAGTACTGTTCCAGCGTCTGGTTTGTCCTCTCCGTTTGGCCGTTGGTCTGTGGATGGTAGGCGGATGAAAGCGACAGCTTGATTCCCAGCGATTTACATAAGGCGTTCCAGAACCTGGAGGTGAATTGGACCCCCCGATCTGATACTATATCTTCGGGAACACCATGAAGCCTAACCACTTCCTTGATGAAGATCCGTGCCGTTTCCGGTGCTGATGGGGTCTTCTCCAGGGGCACGAAATGTGCCATCTTTGAGAAGCGGTCGACGATCACCATTATTGCAGTGTAGCCCTGGGATGGTGGAAGTTCGACCACGAAATCCATGGCTATCATTTGCCAGGCCCGCTTGGGTATGGGTAATGGACGTAACAATCCCCATGCCCTGCTCCTGGAGGGCTTGTTCCTTTGACAGGTAGGACACGTTCGGACGTAATGCTCACAATCCTTGATCATGTCTGGCCACCAGAACGAGCGCCGTAGTAGATCCAGAGTTTTCGTTACCCCGAAGTGGCCCGCCATAGGATGGTCGTGGCAGTGCCCTAGGACCAAGGTTCGCACTTCTTCTGGGACCATGATCCGGTCTTCCTTCCAAAATAGCCCACCATGGCTCTGGAGGGGTGACTCAGACGGAACTGGTAGTCCTACAGAAGCATCGAGAAGCCGGGAGCGAAGTTCCGTTTGTAGAGCGAGGAAACTCCCAGAAGGTAAGATGGTGTCAGGTACCACAGCGTCGTCGGGGTCCTCAAACATGCGGGACAGAGCGTCTGGTTTAGTGTTCTTAGTACCAGGTCGGTACGTTATATGGAATGAGAATCGAGAGAAGAAAAGAGCCCATCTCGCTTGGCGAGGTCTCAGTCGTTTTGCCGTTCTCAAATATTCAAGGTTTTTGTGATCTGTGAATATCAGGATTGGGTGTGTGGCTCCTTCCAGTAGATACCTCCATTCTTCAAGAGCAGTTTTAATGGCCAGGAGCTCCCGATCTCCAATGTCATAGTTACGTTCCGCTGGTGTCAACCTCCTGGAGAAGAATGCCACAGGGTGCAGAAGTTCCTTGGTACCATTCCTTTGGGACAAAACCGCCCCTACCGCATTTTCGGAGGCGTCCACTTCCAACACATATGGGAGAGAAGCATCTGGATGGCAGAGAATGGGAGCAGAGGTGAACAATTCTTTGAGCTTTTCGAAGGCTGTCTGCGCTTCGGGAGTCCACTTAAAGCGGACCCCTTGTTTCGTCAGTTGCGTGATCGGGGAGACCAGACCAGAGAAGTTCCTAATAAACTTCCTGTAAAAGTTGGAAAAACCGATGAAACGCTGTACCCCCTTTTTGTCGGCGGGTATTGGCCAATCTAAGATCGCCGTGACTTTCTGGGGATCCATCGCGACCCCCGCGGAACAGAGAACCAGTCCCAAGAACGTGATTTCGTGCTGTTCGAAACAGCACTTTTCTGCCTTTGCGTATAGCCCGTGTTGACGCAACCGTTCTAATACCCGTATCACGTGACCCCGATGAACCTCCAGTGAGGGGGAAAAAATTAAGATGTCATCCAAATAAACCACCACAAAAATATCAAGAAAGTCACGAAAAACATCGTTGATAAAGTGCTGAAAGGTCGCCAGAGCATTACAGAGCCCGAACGGCATCACCAAATACTCGTAGTGACCGAATCTCGTACGGAACGCCGTCTTCCACTCATCCCCCTCCCTGATACGGACAAGGTTATAGGCCCCCCGCAGGTCTAATTTAGTGAATATCGTTGCCGATCTCAATCTCTGGAGGAGCTCGGGGACTAGGGGTAAGGGATAACGATTCTTTACCGTTATTTTGTTCAGGTCACGGTAGTCTATGCAGGGCCGTAACGATTTATCCTTCTTCTCTACGAAGAATAACCCGGCCCCGGCTGGGGATGTGGATGGACGAATAAATCCCTTCCGAAGGTTCTCATCAATGTATTCCCTCAGTACTCCTGATTCTGCTTTGGATAAGGGAAAGATACGGCCGAATGAGATTTCAGATCCGGGTAGGAGGTCTATGGGGCAGTCGTAGGAACGGTGCGGAGGGAGAACGTCAGCTCCTCGCTTACTAAAGACGTCTAAGAAGTCATGGTAGGCCGGGGGAATAACCTGGGATAGATCGGTGTCACCATCCAAGCACAGGAGGAACCGGGGAACCACGGATCCTGTGACGTGGCAGTGACTCAAACAATAGGGTGAGCAAAATTGAATTGTTCCCTTTTCCCAGTCAATCTGGGGGTTATGGGCCCTCAGCCAAGGGAGGCCCAGAATGACTGGAAAAAGGGGGGATGCGATGGCATCCAAACGGAGGAACTCCTGGTGATGGTCTGCCATTGTGGTGAAAATGGGTGGTGTCTCCTGGTCCACCACCCCTGATTTTATACGGGACCCATCTGCCAAGAAGATGTTGAACCCCCTTTGTTTGGTCTGGAGAGGGATTTTTTGCCAGTGGGCAAAAGTCAGATCGATAAAGCAACTACAGGCTCCTGAGTCAACGATTGCGGTCACCGACAATGTTCCTCCGGGGAGCTGTAAAGACACAGGAATGGCCAGGTAACTCGACTGATCATCCCTTCCTGCAGGTAAAGTAAAAGAAACGGGCGTGGACTTACTCATTTTAGCAGGACAGGAGCGCACCTGATGACCAGCTTCCCCGCAGTACAGACATAGGTTCTGTGATAGTCTCCTCTGACGTTCCTCGACCGATAAGTGGGAACGGGCCAATCCCAGCTGCATGGGTTCCGGGTTGTCCCCTGTTTCCGTGCTTCGCGGATGGTTCCCTGGGGTTGGAGCTGTATCTCTGGATGGAATCCATGCCACCCTTTGACCCTGGCTGCTCCTTTCCAGCCGACGTTCCCTTAGTCTACGGTCAATTTGAATGGCCAACTCAATCAGTTTTTCCAGGGAGTCAGGTAGGCCTACTCGCGCTAGTTCGTCCTTGAGAGACTCAGACAGCCCGATGCGGAACTGGTGACATAAGGCCGCATCGTTCCATCTGGTGTCTCCCATGCAACGCCTAAAATGGGACGCGTATTCTTCGGCTGTCCGACGGCCCTGCCGCAGGGAGTATAGAGTAGCCTCTGCGGAAGCAGCTCAATGAGGGTCGTCATACAAGACGGCCATGGCCCGAAAGAACTCGGTCACGGAGTCAAGATGGGGGTCATGCTTCTCCATCAGACGGTGAGCCCAATCCTGGGGCTCATCCTGAAGGAGGGAGACTATAAACCCCACCTTGACGGTCTCGGTGGTGAACGTGCGGGGTTGTAAGTCAAAGTATAGGGTGCAGGCGTTCCGGAAGGCTCGGAAGCGGCTCCGGTCACCACGGAATCGTTCCGGCAGAGGAACGCGGGGTTCAGGAGCTAGGGATGTGGCAACCGCTCCGGATACCGGGTTAGCGGGAGGTTCTGCAGGTGGAGGACTCTGAGCAGGGGGAGTCAGGGGGGCTAATGACTCCATACGGTCCTCCAGTCGGGCGCAGCGACTGTGGAAGTTCTGAAAAGCCTGGGTCAAGGTTGCCAGGTGCTGACAAATATCCTCTAGGGACGCCGGTCCACTTCCTGGCTCTGTCATGGCCGCAAGGTACTGTTATGATCCGCCAGGTGGTGCCTCAGGCTGCCAACTGACAGACCTACTCAGAGCGTGGGGTCTAAGCCCGGGCTGTGCTTTCACCAGAGCCCCTGATGGTGGGGATGGACTTGAAACAGTCCCGGGCCAGGTCACGACCTCCGAGCAGGCCCGCCAGTGGCTGAGGAGACCTTTGGAGACAGGTACCGGGAGAGCCAGATATGAAGAGGATGGCGGCCCCAGCAGGGTAGTAATGGATCGTGGGCCCGTGAGGGTAAGCGCGGTACAGAATCGGTAGGCAAAGAGTAGTCGGGTCACACGCAGGGTCAGCAGGGAAGTCAATCCGTAGAATGGTCAGGGCTATCCGGGTCAAACGCAGGAGCAGGCAGAATAGTCAGGACAATCCGGGTCAAACGCAGGAGCAGGCAGAATAGTCAGGGCAATCCGGGTCAATCACAGGGGCAGGCAGCGTAGTCAGGGTCAATCAGGGTCACAAGACAGGTGCAGGAACTCAGGATCACAGGAAGACCTTGCGGCAATCTGTGACAGTGCAGGGCATCTTTAAATAGTGCGCCCTGCACTCTCATTGGCCGGCTAGGACGCGCCCAAGGCTGTCATTGGACGCCTGAGGCGCGCCCGCGGCTCCTACTGCACATGCGCGGCGTCCTGTCAGCCGCGGCTTGCCGGGACCTAGTGCCTGTGTCCCGGAGCGATCTGCCGCCAATGCGCATGCGCGGGGGACAGAGCCGCGATCGTGGACCACGGAGCCGCGATCGCGGACCACGGAGCCGCGATCCCTGACACAGGCAGACATCATTTGAGGAAATATCTATCTTCTACTACTCCATAGCAACATTAAGTATGTCCCAGAGATGTAACCAACTATTGGCACGACATTTATTTACTAGAGTTGGGTTTTGTGTGAAGTTCTCTAGATGCAGACAAGCTTAAAGCCTAGTACACATGGGCCAAATGAGACACACAGGCCAAATGTTGGGTGACATTCAGTCCATGTGTAAGGCAGCTGGTCCAACAGAAGCCAAAAAAGGCCAAAAAAGGTCTGCCAATTGGCCGTCCTCCCCTGTCAGAACACAACAGCACAGCAGAAGAGATTGCTGTACTGACAGTGGATAGTTAATACAGCGGCTCCTCCTAAGCTGTCAGTTTATTTTCGGTCAGCCCGCTGGGTTGAAAGAAAAAAAAACAAAAAAAACATAGTAGTATATACGAGACTTAACAGTCACTAAAGTATGTGATGAGAACACTCATTTAAAAACTTACAGTAATTCACTTTAATCACATACTACCTGCAGATATAAGCTGCAAGACCAGTACAGCCCCTCCCTGTACAGAAATATTTGAGACATGTCTTCTAGTTCACTGAAATTAAAGTTCTTTTTTAACTTTGAAAAATATTTATTTTACATATGTAGTGCTATTGGTAACCAGGAAGACATTATTTGAGGGAATATCTACCTTCAGCTACCCCATAGCAACTTTCAGAATGTCCTAGAGATGTAACCAGCATTGACATACTAGTGTTGGGTTTTGTGTGAAGTTTTTCTATTCAAAAGATGCAAACAAGCCTAAAGCCTAGTACACACGGTCCAAATGCCGGGCGGCATCGGTCGGTTCAATAGACATTATTATATAAACCAGACTGCAAACGTACCACATCCCTCATATATCATATAAAGAACCATAAAAGCCAAATGGGACTTTACTGGTACAGAAAATGGACAATCTCATATTGCTGTATAAAAACATGTTTATTGAAACATATCAGCCAAAGATTTACCACAAAAACAATATTTTAGCTAGCCAGCCCAATAATTCACAGCATTGTATATCATGACATCAAAGAACTCCAGAGGTCGATGCGTTTCGCTTATTAGCTTCCTCAGGACCCCAAAAGAGTTGGAGACAAAGAAGTCCAATGCCCTAGCTGGAAGATACATGTATGCATATATATACAAAACATTAGATAATTATAATCATACACAGACTTTACCAAAAAAAGACCTTCTCCACAAACTCACATGTCAACATGAGCGGTAATAAAGGGCAGCAGCATCCACATAACGGTTAAAATGGTCATTTCAATAGAAACCGGCCAACATTCAGTCCGTGTGTACGGCAGCCGTTCCACCGGCTTCTGTCAAAGCGGCATGACCGAAAAAGGTCTTCTCCTGATCAGCACTCTAAGTTAATGGCTGAGAACGCTCTCCGCAGTGCTCTGTGAGAACACAATAGTACAACAGGGGAGATCGCCGTACTAACAACGGATACTTAGTATAGCGGCTCCTCCTGAGCTGTCAGGTTTTTTTTTCGTTCAGCCTGCTTGGTTGTAAGAAGAAAACACTAGCAGTGTGTACGAGGATTAACAGTCACTAATGTATGTGATGAGAACTCATTTAAATGTCACTTCAACTTATAGTAGTTCACTTTATTCACATACTACCTGCAGATTTAGGCTCCATGTACACTGCAGCTGATAAACGTTCAGGAGCTTTTCAGCGTTTTCTTCAGCTGCCCCTGAACCAGGGGCAGACTGAAAACTCATGGGACCCCCGGGCAATAGGGGATCATGGGGCCCCTGTGTCCTTGCCTAAACTCAAAAAAGCCTATGAAAAAGGTACCAGGGGCATCTCATGAGGCCCCCTACTGACCCCGGGCCCTCGGGCAGTGCCAGCGTTTCCAAATGGTCAGTCCACCCCTGCCCTGAACTCTCCCTAATGTGTTCCTATGTGTCCATTTGCACTATGTCGTTTACAGGCAGTTGAGTTTACAGTCGTTTTTTTGAACAAGCCAAAGGTCAGCAACAAGATATGGACGGCAGCAGGAGAGACAAAAGTGAGATATTGGCTGAAGAAGGCACAGTAATCTGGCAAACAGGAAGTGCAGAGACATGGCTGATATCAGGAAGTTCATGGGAGGAGTACCTGATTATCAGTGCAGATCTCCTCTGTCACATTTACTGGATATTGGAAATACTTTCCTCACTCTGTGACAGCGTGAGGAAAGTGCTGCCGATAACTGTATTTACTTTGTGATCTGCTGTGTCATTGGACAAAGCTGATCATGTGGTAAAAGGCCGCGGTGATTTGCCTTTTACCTCATCACATGATTTATTTATTTATTTATCGAGTTTATATAGCGCCAAAGGGTTTGCTCAGCGCTGTACAATAGAGGGGGGACAATACATGAAACAGTACAGTAACATCAAAGAGCACACAAGGGGTAAGAGGGCCCTACTCTTTCGAGCTTACAATCTAGGAGGGAGGGGGTAGAGGCACAGGAGGAAACGGCTGTGGGGGATGGAGTGGTAGGAGGAGGGAAGGGCAGCGGCTGTTAGGTGAGGGTGGGGTAGGCTTCCCTGAAGAGGTGGGTTTTCAAGGAGCGCTTGAAGGTGAGGAGGGAAGGTGACAGTCTGATGGATTGGGGTAGTGAGTTCCAGAGGATGGGGGAGGACCTGGAGAAGTCTTGCAGTCGTGCGTGGGAGGAGGAGACCAGGGAGCAAGATAGAAGGAAGTCCTGTGAAGAGTGAAGGGTACGGGTAGGGTGGTACCTGGGAATCAGGTCGGTGAGGTAGATAGGGGCAGTGTTGTGAATGGCCTTATAGGTCAGAGTGAGCAATTTGAATTTAATGCGTTGGGCAATGGGGAGCCAGTGGAGGGAGAGGCAGAGGGGGGTGGCAGAGGTGGAGCGGCTGGTGAGGTGGATGAGTCTGGCAGCTGAGTTCAGGATGGTCTGAAGCGGGGAGAGTTTGCACTGGGGTAGGCCGGTGAGGAGGGAGTTGCAGTAGTCAAGGCGTGAGATAATCAGGGAGTGTACAAGTAGTTTAGTGGTGTCTGGGGTAAGGAAGGAGCGTATCTTGGCGATGTTCCGGAGGTGGAGCCTGCATGTGTTTGTAAGTGATTTGATATGAGGTTGAAAGGAAAGGTTTGAGTCCAGAATGACTCCAAGGACCTTGGCTTGCTGGGCGGGATTGATGGTGGTGTTGTTGGTAGTGATGGAAAGGATGGGGGGGGGCGCGGGCTGGGGGGAAGACGAGAAGCTCGGTTTTGGAGGGGTTGAGCTTGAGGAAATGGAGCGACATCCAGTCAGAGATGTCGTTTAGGAGGTGAGTGATGCGGGCAGAGACTGTGGGGGTGAGGTGAGGGGTGAGGGGTGGATAGGTAGATTTGAGTATCATCAGCGTAGAGGTGGTAATTGAAGCCGTGGACATGATCAGCTATGTCCGTAGGCCGGGTGCTCGCTGCTGGGGGTGTTCTGAGAGGACGTCCATGGACATCCGCGCTGTAGTTGTCTTTCGGCTATAGCGTGGATGGGAAGCGGTTCAAATAATTGGACAACTGTTGAGACAACAATGTAATGTACAGCGGTAAGTACTTTGTTAAAGCGATACTAAAGGCTTCATTTTTTTTCTAATAATAACAAACATATCTATACTTACCTGCTTTCTGCAGTAGTTTTGCACAGAGCATCCCAGATCCTCCTCTTTTCGGGTCCCCCGCAGGCTCTCTTGGCCCCTTCCTCCTGTCAGGTGTCCCCACAGCAAGCAGCCTGGCATGGGGGCACTTGCTGCTCCATGTGTCTATTCACTCACGGAGCTGTGGTTCGGCTCCACCCGCTCTCTTTTCTCACTGGCTGTGATTGACAGCAGCGGGAGCCAATGGCCAATGAGGGGAAGAAGTCCCGTGATAGCTGAGACTCCATTTCATATCCCTGGATCTAGAGGGGACTTAGGTGAGTATTGGGGGGGCTGGGAAGGTGGCTGCACAGAGAAGGTTTTTTTACCTGCATGTATAGAATGCATGAAGGTGAAAAACCTTGAGCCTTTACAATCACTTTAAGTACAACACAATGTATAGAGTGCAGTGGTCAGCAGTATGTGTCATAGTGCCCCTTATATTGCTGTTTACCAAGAGGAAAAGAGAGCCACCATATGTGGTCAACAAGGGAAAAAATAGCTAGCATTGATGGTAAGGAGAGGAAAAATATCTGGCATTGATGGTAAGGAGAGGAAAAATATCTGGCATTGATGGTAAGGAGAGGAAAAATATCTGGCATTGATGGTAAGGGTAAGAAAAATATCTGGCATCGATGGTAAGGGGAGGAAAAATACCTGGCATCTATGGTAAGGGGAGGAAATATACCTGGCATCGATGGTAAGGGGAGGAAAAATATCTGGCATCGATGGTAAGGGGTGGAAAAATATCTGGCATCGATGGTAAGGGGTGGAAAAATACCTGGCATTGATGGTAAGGGGTGGAAAAATACCTGGCATCGATGGTAAGGGGAGGAAAATACCTGGCATCGATGGTAAGGGGTGGGAAAAATACCTGGCATCGATGGTAAGGGGAGGAAAAATACCTGGCATCGATGGTAAGGGGTGGAAAAATACCTGGCATCGATGGTAAGGGGAGGAAAAATACCTGGCATCGATGGTAAGGGGTGGAAAAATACCTGGCATCGATGGTAAGGGGAGGAAATATACCTGGCATCGATGGTCAGGGGTGGAAAAATATCTGGCATTGATGGTAAGGGGAAAAAAAATATCTGGTATTAATGGTCAGTTGGAATAAAAATGGACAAGTGTTGGTGATTAGTGGGAGGAAAAATACCCCGTATAGGTGGTCAGCTGGAGAAATAATGCCTAGAGTTGTAGGTTATGAGGAAGAAAACATGAAAACAAGGTGTTAATTAATGGTCAGTAGGAGATAAAATGTCCCAGTAGGGAAAAGGAGGCACTGGTAATCAGTGCCAGGAGAGTGGGGACATTACTCCCTGTGGTGGGAAAGGAGGGACCTGGTACTCTGTGGGGCAATAGTAGCAGCAGTGGTACCCTCTGTGGAGGGAGAGGGAGGCACTGAATTTCAGGAGGGAGAGGGAGGCACTAGTGCCCTGTGGAGGGAGTTGAGGAGGCACTATTACTATGTGGTGTGGTAAGGGGGCACTGATGCTCTTTGCTGGGGTTTTCAATGGACTATTTTCTTATCTACTGTCTGCTTCCCATGCCGCTGCCTCCTTCTGCCAGAAATATAGTGCTCATGTCAGGCAGGAGACCAGTCTGCCCATTAAAGCTGCAAGGGTGCCAAAGGCAAGCGTAGGAATTAGTGTTCCAGCACCAGCTGGCAGCAGGACACAGCCTAGATCTGTGGGACATCTGAAATTTGTTCATATCCAAGAACAGTCCTGCAGAGTCCAGGACTGTTTGGAGGTATACACTGATGTCCAGATACAATGACAGGTAAGGGGGGAAGGTTTGCCGTAGCTTTGGAAGTCATGGATAATGGCAGACAGCTCTCATCCTCATTTTGAGTTGTAAACTGAATTTCAAGTAGCAGCTGTACACAAGTAGGACCTGTCCTGTTTCAGCCATGGCAGTCCTGAGAAAATGACGATGGTCCTCTGCTGTAATCTTCCACTGGGACAGGAAACAACAATAACATGCCAGGAACTCAACACTCCCCTGAAATGCTCTCTGATTGACAGAGACAGTACTTGGGCTCCTTTTGGATTCTCTCTTCAGCCATGACAATATCCTCAGCGTGAACTGAAATCCAACTGAAAACCACGCCTGGATGAGCCCCTCTTGTCACGTGACATTGGGTAGTTGATGGCTTCCCTGTATTTGCAAAGAGACTAATGGCAGGAATACATGTTAAGAAAATCAACTGATCGGTCATCCAATGACTAATCGGCGTTCGTTCGTTGGTCGAAATCGTGGCCCAGATGAACCAATCTAAAAAAATTGTTCGTCGAGCAATACAGAGTGTTGATATCTTCCGTACAAGGGGAAGTGATGCAGTGTGCGTGTGACCTTGCAGCCACGCCCTGCCGCCCAGAACAAGCGGTCAACACCCTGCCGCCCAGAACGAGCGATTGGACATAAATCCTTGGAATTAATTGGATTTATGGATCCTAGGACATTTGGACATAATTGGATTTATGGATCCTTGGACATAAAGATCCGGGTCATCTTCTGTTTCCGCTCATGTGTGATAGCGCTTGATAGATTTTTTTCGGAAGGACCGTCATACCACCGCATAGAAAATCGGTCGTTTGCATTCGAAACTACAACATTTTTCACAATATCGTTATCGGATATCCTGCTCATCAACGAAGAGAAAAATCGGTCGATCGTTTGATCAACAAATTTTTCATACGATTTTCTTACTGTGCATTCCTGGCTTAAGTTCTGCGTTGTTGCGGTTGGCTCAGCAAAGGAGACAAAGCCACCTGCAAGAATTAGCATTCCAGCAACCGGTCAGCAGTGGGAACACAGGCCGTATCCTTGGCATGTTGTTAAAATCCCAGGTCAGTCCCCCAGAATCCAGGACCGATGGGAGAAATGCATGTTCCCTATACATGAAGAGAGCTGCTGCTTATATGGAAGGATAGCAGGTGAAGGTGTGCTACAGTCTCTGAAGTGATGGGGGAGTGAGGTGCTGACATTGGGGGGACTCTGAAGTGATGGGGGAGTGAGGTGCTGACATTGGGGGGACTCTGAAGTGATGGGGGAGTGAGGTGCTGACATTGGGGGGACTCTGAAGTGATTGTGGGGTGAGTTGTCTATTTTTGGAGGCTCTGAAGTAATGGGGGAGTGAGGTGCTGTTGGGGAGCATTCACTTATTACTGACCATCTGTTCTTGGAGATGGATTTTAGTCACAGCACATTGCTGCATGGTTTGAAAATCCAAAAAAAGTGCAAAAACAATGGACACCTAAACCATCTCGTATCATAACATTTATATTTACTGTACAACCCCCATTCCGTTACTTTAACTGACAATTGCGCGGTCGTGCAATGCTGCAAATGTATGTCCTTTTTTCTCACAAATAGATCTTTCTTTTGGTGGTATTTGATCACCTGTGGGGGTTTTTTTTTCCCCGCTATAAACAAGAAAAGACCAATAATTTTAAAAAGAAATAAACAATATTTTTGACTTTTTGCTATTAAACATCTCCAGTAAAAAAAAAAAATTTAAAAATCAAATTTCGTCATAAATTTAGGTCAAAATGTATCCTGCTCCATGTCTTTGCTAAAAAAAATCCCAATACGTGTAAATTAATTGGTTTATGTGAAAGTTATAGCGTTTTCAAATGGCGGTATATATACTAGGATTTTTTTTTTTTTATTCTAGTAATGGTGGTGATCGGTGACTTATAGCGGGACTGCAGCGGGCATTCTAACACTGGGTGGGAACTGACTAACTGCCACTGACATCCCCAGTGACACCAATGCAGCGATCAGTGCTAATAAAAAGAACTGACACTGTACTAATGGCACTGGGCAGGAAGGGGTTAACATCTGGGGCGATCAAAGGGTTAACCGTGTGCTGTTTTACTATGTGTATGTGCTGTGTGTGTTTTACTATGGAAACATGCTGTGCAGAGAAATACACAGCAACATGTTATTGCTGTCAGGAGAGAGACCTGTGTTGTTTACACACAGGTCTCTCCCCTGTCACTGTTCCTTGGCGATCACCGGGTGCTGGCGGGAAATTTTTGGCCGGGACCCAGTGATAGACTTCTGTAGCCACCAATGGCAGCGCGGGAAAGGCAGCGTGCGAACACCCTACACGAAAATGCAAAATCATGTATATATATATATGTAGCAGGAGAGATTAATCCTGTCTCATGAATGTGATCTGCTGACTGGCCTCTCCTGTGTAACCTGACACTTGCCCTGACACAGACAAAGCAGTGAGGGATTTCAGCCCCCCTTCTCCTCTCAGACTGTAAGAGAGTGAGAGAGCCAATTATAAGAGCCATTAAAGGAGCCAATGACAAGGACTCTGTCAAACAGGAAGTGCAGCTGCAAAGCATTGTGGACGATAGAGTCTTGAACAGAAACGGCCTTATAGGCTGATATGGAGATAGAATTAAAAAAGAACTACGAAAGCCATCATGCTTAGGGAGAGCAGAGTGAAGGGATCTATCTTGGGGTTTCTCCTGAGGAGGGGGAGATTGCATGTGGCAGGAGAGAGATTGGACCTGGCAAAGAAGTACTTATGGGCAGTGCACTGCATGCTTGGTGATCTGCATCAGCCAAGGAACATCCAAACTGAGAGAAGTGATCTACAGTACATTGGCCATCCTGACAATGTGAAGTGCTCATCCTGAGGTGACCAGAGGAGCCTGTCATTTCCAGGACGATTGTTTGGGCCTTAGTCACAGGATCTGGTGAGAGGGATTTCTCCCACTGTCAGATGACAGGAACACGGCACACATACTGCCACAGGATTACAATTATACTTTAAGTGTTTAAGGAGTTTAAGTGCACCAAGGAAAGTGGCTAGCTGAAGATCCCAAGATTCATCCTGTTACAAAGAGACTGAAGTCACTGGTGCCATACGTGTACGTGCACGCGCATGCGTAGTCAGGCCTCTATATTGCATTGTGTGTGAGGGAATAGCTTTACCTTGGAAAGTAGCTATTAAGCATCATTTGGGTACAGTGTTTTCCTATTGGGATTGTGGTGTCAGGGGTTAGAAGGGAGATGTCTGACACAACAGAGAGTCATTCTTCTGCTCTCCTCCTGCTTGGACATCATGGAGCCAAATTTATGTAGAGGAGTTAAATCCACTTTGAGGTCGCCATTTAAGTGTTTGCCTCTGCTCTTGGGGTTATTCATGGTTGGAATCCCCTGAAAGCAGCCTGAGTGTAAAAGTGAGTTATATTGCTTTCGGTCACAGTATTTGCTGTTCTCTTGATTCTCCTAACATATACCTGTTGTTAATGTTTATTACTTCCCATAGAGGTCTACAGTAAAGCTGATCTCTGTGTTTTATTATAAAGTGTGTGCTTTTCATTGATCCTTGCACTTACACTATTGCCAGGTGTGCCAGTTGGGGCTGAGACAGTTTTTGGGGTTGAGAGGCAGAGTGGCGGAGTGAACAAACTTAAGCAGTACTCTGCAATCAACTCTTAAAGATAGCGCCATGCTGGACCCAGAAGTCAGAACCTCAAAGCCAGTGACATCCTCAGAAGAATCCCCTTCTCTGCTAGTGGCTGAGTTTGGCAAACTAGTTACAGGGCTTCTCAAAAACTCAGTAGGGTCCACCAATTATGAGTATCGCAAACTACAGCTCTTCTCGGGGAAAGTTCCACACCTTCAGGAAAAGATGACTTTTATACTTGGATGGATCAAGCCATCCAAGCGGTGGAAGAGTGGGATGTGATTGACACGGTAAAGAGACAGAGGGTGGTAGAGAGCCTGCGGGCACTAGCTTCTGATGTAGTTCGAAACCTGAAATGGGATAAACCCACCTGCTCAGTTTCTGAGTGTCTAGAAGCACTCTGTGAAGTTTATGGGAGAGTTGAAGATTGCACAGAATTAATCTATCTCTTTCATCACACTTATCAAATGGAGGGTGAGAAATTAATAAACTATGTCACACGGCTGGATAAAACCCTTCAACAAGTTTTAATGAAAGGTAGGATGAAAGCTGAAGAGGCCAATAAAGCCTTAATGCTACAGGTGCAAAGGGGAGCCCAGCCACTGGATCCCATTGTGCTACAACTTCAATCCAGGAGTCCAACTGACCTCCTCACTTACTCCAAATTCATAAAGGCTATTAGAGAGGAAGAAGCTCTCATTGCAGCCAAGGCACAGATACCTGAGTCTGCCAAGGGTCTTAAACATGGCGCTACGGCTTACATCATACAGTCTGGGTCTGCATCGGAGACCAGATCAGATGGAGGGCCCGTCAGCTCTATTGACACTTTGACACAAGCTATAGTTCAGTTGGCACAGGCGCAAACTACTCTACAGCAAACATTCTGTGGAATTCAGAAAACAGTAGGACAAGTGATGGAAGCCCATGCCGATATGCAACAATCACTTGAGGAAGTGAAGCAGACGGTGTCCAGTCTGATCAAGGGAGGAAGGGGTGTTGTCTCCTCTAACGATAAGAAGTGTTATCGCTGTGGAGAGGTAGGCCATTTAATCGCTAATTGCTCAAATGAAGAGAACCTGACAGACCTTACAGCAGAGTTGGTGAGAGCATTAAAGAAGCTGTCTCTTGGAAAGTCGCAGAAAAACCTTCAGAAGGCCCCGGTGAAGGAGCAAACTGGGTGCCCATCTGAAGTAGTGAGCTTCATAAAAAAAAGACAAGAGGAGACAGCAGCGGAAGTCCAACCCTTTGCAGAAGGCTCCTGTTGTTGCCTCTGAGCGACCCAGTGCCCCATTTACTTTGGCACATACGTCCCAGCAGTGGAGGATCAATGCACACCAGATGCCCAGCACTCAAAGGAGACTCAAACCAGATCAGAATTTTCACAAGAAAGTAGTGCGGATTCAGGCCACCAAACAGACTCAGATCCCAACCACCCCCAAGCTTCCAGACAGGCTGGTGGGACCTGCTCCTGTCGTTTCCATCCAAGTAGAGGGAATCTACACTAAGGCCCTTTTGGATACTGGAGCTCAAGTGACCCTTCTCTACCGAGACTTCTATGACAAGCACCTCAAGCACCTGCCCTTGCAGAAGTTGGAAGAGCTGGAGATATGGGGCATTGGCACTCAAAACTTCCCCTATGACGGTTATATACCAGTCAGGCTGACTTTTGATTCCTCAGTGGCTGGGAAAACTGAGACTTTTGACACGTTAGCAGTGGTCTGTCCTCGCCCAGTAGGGGTCAGTACGGGTTCCCTTATCATAGGAACCAATGCTGATCTGGTCAGAAGACTGTTGACGCCTGTTGTTCTGAAGTCAGACACTTCAACTACAAGTGTGCACCCCTTGTTGAGACAGGCCTATCAGTGCCTGGTGCAAGAACAGAAAGCTCCAGCTGAAGGAGTGGGGAAGATCTGGCATTTGGACCGAAGGGAGAAGGTGTTACAGCCTGGTGAAGTGGCCTGTTTACAAGCGTCCGTCAAGTTAAACTGGAAGCAACCCGGCCCTTTCATTGTCGTCGAGGCAGATGGCCAGAGGAAAGGTTCGGGAGTAGAGATAATTCCTGAAGTTGTTTCAACTAAAGCGTTACAAAGAAGTCATGGAAAAATCTCAGTTAGTGTCTGCAACATAATGGTCTTACCTGTGAAGATGCCAGCACGGATGTTGTTGGGACAAGTTAACCCAGCCACCCCAGTCTCACTATCTGATTTGGTGGGGGAAGAGAAAGATGGGATCCCTGCCAAGGAATTTTATCTGGAAAATATTCCCCTTCCACCTGAATGGAAGGAAAGGGCCAAGGCTCAGCTTCAGGGATGGAAGGTAGCATTCTCCAAGAGTGAATTCGATGTGGGATGTGCAAAAAGTGCCAAACACCGAATCCGTCTTAAAGAGGATAAGCCATTCAGGGAGAGAGTTCGACGGATTCCTTTAGGGGACTTGGAAGACCTGCGTGAGCAACTGGCAGAGTTGAAAGGGGCAGGTATCATCCGAGAGTCCCGGAGTCCATATGCTTCTCCAATAGTGGTGGTACGGAAGAAGAATGGTGCATTGAGGCTGTGTATTGATTATCGGACGCTGAACAGGAGGACCATTCCTGACCAATACACCACCCCAAGAATAGAAGACGCTTTGCAGAGTCTATCAGGGGCCAAGTGGTTTAGCGTGTTGGATTTGAAGAGCGGATACTATCAAATTCCCATGCACCCTGAAGACCGAGAGAAGACTGCTTTCAGTACCCCGGTGGGGTTCTTTGAATTCGACCGCATGCCACAAGGCCTGTCCGGTGCCCCAGCCACTTTCCAGAGGTTAATGGAGAAGACGGTGGGAGACATGAACCTGATAGAGGTATTGGTGTACCTAGATGATATCATTGTCTTTGGCAAGACTCTGGAGGAGCACAAAGAGCGTCTAGAGAAGGTACTGAAGAGACTCCATGATGAGGGGTTGAAGTTATCCCTGGAGAAGTGCCAGTTCTATCAACCCTCGGTTAACTACCTTGGCCACATTGTGTCTGCTGATGGAGTGGCCACCGACCCCCAGATGCTAGAGGCCGTCACTTCGTGGCCAAGGTCTACTAATGTGACCGAACTTAAGTCATTTCTGGGATTCTGTTCCTACTACAGAAGATTTGTTGAGGGATTCGCTAAAACAGCTCGCCCACTCAACGAACTACTGTAGAGTGGAGAGGAAGACGATGACCCAGATCTGCCAAAACCTGTTCGATCAGCTGGAGGTCCTAGGTAAAAGTGAGTTATATTGCTTTCGGTCACAGTATTTGCTGTTCTCTTGATTCTCCTAACATATACCTTTTGTTAATGTTTATTACTTCCCATAGAGGTCTACAGTAAAGCTGATCTCTGAGTTTTATTATAAAGTGTGTGCTTTTCATTGATCCTTGCACTTACACTATTGCCAGGTGTGCCAGTTGGGGCTGAGACAGTTTTTGGGGTTGAGAGGCAGAGTGGCGGAGTGAACAAACTTAAACAGCCCCTACGGGGGTATCGCTACATATACATACACATGATTTTGCGCAGGCCTGCTGCCTGTAGCAATATTTCTGCTATAGGGCAGAGGGCATGCGGTTAAACTGTCCTGCTGCTGACCAATTGTACCCTACTGTATTATCTGCAGCCTCAGTTCTTGTAGTAAAGCTCCTACTTGTACTCTTTGTCTCTGTCAGGGCAGGAGCTGTGGAATGGACAGGCAGGCCTAGAGGCAGGGTCACGCACTGACTGACGACAACCACCACCCACAGACCGGAGTCCCTCAGGAGGCAGAGTCTAAGTCCCAGGCTGTCTTTCACTAGGGCCCCTGATGGTGGGGATGGACTTGACGCAGCCAGGAACCAGGTCGCGGCCCCCGAGACACCCCAGCTGCGGTAATGGCCGCCGCCAATGGAGTGTAGCTGGTAGGAATCAGACACTAGCATAGTCGGGCAGGCCGGGTCGACAACAACGGGACAAACGGTACAAAACAGTAGACAAGAATCACAGGTCACAGGCCGGGTTCAGCAACGGGAGGTCAGATCAAAGGAAAACGCAGAGAATGGTCTAGTCACAAGCCGAGTCAGATTCCAGGAGAGTCACGAGAGTATACACAGAGCTGTTGCAACACTAACACACAAGACACAAATGCAAAGGGCATGTGCGGACAACAGACTTATATGTAATCAACCACACCCCTCTGGGGAATGGACCTCAGAGGCCTGAAGGCATAAAAGACTCCCACCATGCTCTTTGCAAAAATCCAAGATGGATGCCAGCACATGGAGCAGCACAACCTCTGGGAAAAGGTAGGACCTTGACAGTACCTCCTCCTCAAGTACCCCTCCCCCTCCGCGGCTCAACAAAAGGCTTCTGAGGAAAGCGGGCATGAAAAGCGCGGAGGAGGGCAGGAGCATGAACATCCGCGGATGGAACCCAGGAACGCTCCTCGGGACCATAACCGCGCCAATGAACCAGGAACTGCACCCGACCGCGCTCCAATCAAGAGTCCAAGATCCGGCTCACCTCATACTCCTCATGACCGTCAACCCGGATGGGACGGGGCCGAGGCAGAGGGGTAGTGAAGCGATTGCAGACCAAAGGCTTCAACAGGAATACATGGAGATCCGCATCCCAGGAGGAAGGGCAAGGGCATAGGCCACCGGATTCACCTTGCGGAGGATGCGAAAAGGACCAACAAAACGGGGAGCCAGTTTGGGTGCGGGCACCCAAAGATTGAGGTTGCGAGTAGACAACCACACCCGATCGCCGACCTGGTATGAAGGAGCGGGCAGCCGTCTGCGATCAGCTTTGAACTTCTGGCGCTGTGATGAGTCCCTCAAGGACTTCTGGATCTGCCCCCATGAAGAATGCAGGGCAGCAAGATGGTTCTCCACAGCCGGAATGTCCTGTGGTGAGAACCTCTCAGGTAATACCGCACGTTGGAACCCATAGTTGGCCATGAAGGGAGACATCCCGGAGGAGGAGTTGACAGCCGAGTTCCTGGCAAACTCCGCCCAAGGCAGGAGATCGGCCCAATCGTCCTGATGGTCCGAGATATAGCAACGAAGGAATTGTTCCAAGGCCTGGTTGGAACGCTTCGCAGCCCCATTGGACTGCGGGTGGTAGGCCGAAGAGAAGGAGAGCCTGATACCCAACTGGGAGCAGAAGGCGTGCCAGAACCTGGACACGAACTGACTCCCGCGGTCCGAGACAATCACCCTGGGCAACCCATGCAGGCGAAAAATCTCCCTGGAAATAACCGTGGCCAGTTCTTGCGCCGTTGGTAATCTCTTGAACGGAACACAATGGCACATTTTGGAAAAACGATCGACGACCATGAGAATGACCGTATGACCCCGAGACACCGGGAGGTCTACAATAAAGTCCATGCCCAGGTGTGACCAAGGACGCTCCCCATTGGGAATGGGTTGCAGAAGGCCCAATGGGAGATGCCGTGGAGATTTATTCTGGGCACAGACTGAACATGCCGCTACATAAGAGGCATGGAGAGTTGGCCACCAGAATAAACGAGAGACTACCCAGGACAACTGGTTCCTCCCCGGATGCCCAGCAGTTTTGGAGTTATGGTAGGTACGCAGCAGGCAGGTACGCAATCCCTCGGGTACGAAACATCTACCCTCCGGTCTCTCGGGAGCAGCGTCAGTTTGAGCCGCCAGAATCTGCTCCCCAAGGGGAGAAGTCAGACTGGTGCTAATGGCAGCCAGGATCTGATCCGGAGGTATGACCGAGGTTGGCTCAGAGTCCTCCCTGGACAACTCAGAGTATTGCTGCGACAATGCATCAGCCTGACATTCTTGGAACCAGGCAAATAGGAAACCACATAGTTGAACCGCGACAAGAACAAGGCCCATCTGGCCTGACGGGGTGTCAATCTCTTGGCCTCCGAAAGATACGTCAGGTTCTTGTGATCGGTAAGAATGAGGACCAGAACCGCGGAGCCCTCGAGCAGGTGCCTCCATTCCTTGAGAGCCAGAATGATGGCCAACAACTCCCTATCTCCAATCTGGTAGTTGCACTCTGCAGAGGAAAGCTTTCTGGAGTAGAACCCACAGGGAAGTAGGGGTCCATCAGGCGACCGACGCTGAGACAGGAGAGCGCCTACTCCCGTCTCGGATGCATCAACCTCGAGGACGAAGGGCAACCCAGGATTGGGATGAGACAGTATCGGAGCCAAAGCGAAGGTGGATTTCAGAGCCTCGAAAGCTACGATGGCCTCGGATGGCCACTCGTGGGGATTACTGCCCTTCTTGGTTAGGTCTGAGAGAGGCTTTGCCAGCGTGGAGAAGTTCCTCATGAACTTCCAATAATAGTTGGCGAAACCCAAAAAGCGCTGAATGGGACGAAGACCATTGGGACGAGGCCACTGCAGAACCGCCGCAACCTTCTGAGGGTCCATGGAGAATCCCTCCGCAGAAATGATGTAGCCCAAAAAGGCAACTTGGGATCGATGAAATTCACACTTCTCGAGCTTACAAAAAAGTTTGTTCTCACGTAATTGTTGCAGCACCCGCTTAACATCCTGGATATGAGACTCCATGGAGGCAGAGTAAACCAGGATGTCATCCAAGTAAACCACCACGCACTGCTGCAACAAGTCACGAAGGACATCATTTATGAATTCCTGAAAGACCGCGGGCGTGTTACACAACCCGAAGGGCATCACCAGGTATTCATAGTGACTGGTTCTGGTGTTAAACGCGGTCTTCCACTCATCCCCCTGTTTGATCCGTACAAGGTTGTACGCCGCCCTAAGGTCGAGTTTGGTAAAGACTGTTGCTCCCTTAAGGCGGTCGAACAACTCAGTAATCAATGGAATTGGGTAGGCATTCTTAATGGTGATTCGATTGAGACCCCTATAATCGATGCAAGGCTTCAATTCACCACCCTTCTTCTTTAAGAAGAAGAAGCCCGCTCCTGTTGGGGAAGTAGACTTACGAATGTGCCCCCAGGAAAGCGCATCCGCAACGTACTCCTCCATGGCCTTATTCTCCGCAACTGAGAGAGGATACACCCTGCCACGCGGAGGAGTGGCACCAGGTTGCAAGGATATGGACGATGGGGAGGTAAGGCACCAGCACGTACCTTATCAAACACGTCCAGGTACTCCCCATAGTCGGTGGGCAGCGCAGAGTCCGAGGAGGCACACAACACCTTAACCGACCCACGGATGCACCCGGCCCCACACTGTGGAGACCACGAGAGAATCTCGGCCGTTCGCCAATTAAAGGTTGGATTGTGCCTCTGGAGCCAGGGAGACCCCAAAACCACAGAATAGTGTGGGGAAGAAATTACCTGAAAACAGGCCAACTCCCTGTGAACAGCCCCAATAGCTACTTCAACCGGCAGAGTCTCGTGGGTAACCTGCGGCCTGCCATCTATCGCTTCAAGAACCAATGTGGTAACTCGAGCCTGCAGGGGAATGGAGTGCTGGGCAGCAAACGAGCTGTCCATAAACAACCCGCCGGCCCCAGAATCTACCAACGCCTGGGCCGTCACCGAGCCCTCCGCCCAAGAGAGGACAACGGTGATCAGTGGTTTATCTTTGCGGAACGCCGGGGACGAGGAGACTCCACCCAAGATCTGTCCCCGACAGGATCTCAGGTGCGAGCGTTTCCCAGACGGACCGGACAGGACTGTCGAAAGTGCCCACCAAGGCCACAGTACAGGCAGCGACCCTCCCGGCGCCAAGCGGTCCGCTCTCCCTCGGAAAGGCAAGCAAAGCCCAGCTGCATGGGCTCACCACCAAACAAGCCATCCCCAGGAGGCGTGGGAGGAGAGGGAGGAACGGGTGGGACAGAAAACGCAGGTGCCAGTCAATTAGAAGGCCTCCGCAGGCGTTCCTTAAGTGAAGGCCTCTCCCTGAGCCTGGTGTCAATCAGGATCAGGAAGGAAATGAGTGCCTCCAGCTCCACAGGCAGTTCCTTGGCTGCAATCTCGTCCTTCAATGCATCAGAAAGACCATGAGAAAAAGCAGCCACCAGAGCCTCATTGTTCCAACCCAGCTCTGCCGCCAGGGTAAAAAACTCTATGGCGTACTCGGCAACGGTCCGTGAACCCTGATGCATGGACATGAGCAGCTTGGCAGCTGAGGCGGAGCGAGCCGGTACGTCGAATACCCTATGGAAGGCGTCGACAAAACTGGAAAACTAATGAATCACCGGGTCATTCCTCTCCCATAAGGGATTTGCCCAGGCCTTGTCTGAGAGCAGCGAGATTAGGAAACCCACCTTTGACCTCTCAGTCGGAAAAGCGTGGGGTATTAATTCGAAATAAATGCCCACCTGGTTGAGGAACCCACGACACTGACTCTGCTCACCCCCAAGCGCTGTGGAAGAGGAACTGAACCAGTCATACCTCTGGGCGCCGCGGGTGCCGCAACAGTCGCGGCGGTAGGAGCGACCACCGGAGTGACAACCGGCCTATTAGTACCAGGAGTAAGGTGCGTGCAAGATGAGTCTGCAATGCCTGAGTGAACTGATTCAACAGGAGATCCTGTTGATCAAGTCTGGCGACTAACATGGGAAGTGAAGGTGTACCTGCACCGTCAGGATTCATGGCATTCGTGTAATGTCAGGGCAGGAGCTGTGGAACGGACAGGCAGGCCTAGAGGCAGGGTCACGCACTGACTGATGACAACCATCACCCACAGACCGGAGTCCCTCAGGGCGCGGAGTCTAAGTCCCAGGCTGCCTTTCACTAAGGCTCCTGATGGTGGGGATGGACTTGACACAGCCAGGAACCAGGTCGCGGCCCCCGAGACACCCCAGCTGCGGTAATGGCCGCCGCCAATGGTGTGTAGCTGGTAGGAATCAGACAATAGCGTAGTCGGGCAGGCCGGGTCGACAACAACGGGACAAACGGTACAAAACAGTAGACAAGAATCACAGGTCACAGGCCAGGTTCAGCAACGGGAGGTCAGATCAAAGGAAAACGCAGAGAATGGTCTAGTCACAAACCGAGTCAGATTCCAGGAGAGTCACGAGAGTATACACAGAGCTGTTGCAACACTAACACACAAGACACGAATGCAAAGGGCATGTGCGGACAACAGACATATATGTAATCAACCACACCCCTCTGGGGGATGGACCTCAGAGGCCTGAAGGCATAAAAGACTCCCACCATGCTCTTTGCAGAAACCCAAGATGGATGCCAGCACATGGAGCAGCACAACCTCTGGGAAAAGGTAGGACCTTGACAGTCTCTTGGATATTTTGGACTATAATCCCTAAATAAAATTGTCCGGCCTCTGCTGTTACTTCTGCGGTATCTTAATTCTTGTAGTGAAGCCCAAGCCTCTTTTTGTCTCCAGTAAATTTGGGCATAACTTTGCTACTGCTGGGTAATATACCATTGCTGTGTTATCTGTGATCTAAACTCCAGGAATTAGGCAAAATGTACTCATGTATTCCACAGCCCTTCAAACACTGCAAGGGTTAACTGTTCATTAAGTCTAGGGGTGCTAGGAACACTTAACTTACTCCCCGATGCGGTAAGCTGCCTCAATCCAGACAACTGATCCAGCAATACATCCTCTGTAAGGTGCCTTAGGCCTCGATTGTTGTAGTGAAGCCCCACCCTGTGCTCTTTTTCTCTAAGAAATGTGAGCCTAGCCTTGTTATTCATATCTGCTCTGTTGCTGCTGGCCAATTTTACACAGCCGTGTTTTCTGCAGTCTCTTAATGAATTCAATACACTATCCTGTACTTTTTTTCCATAGTGCATTTTGGCCCAATTCTCTCTTATTAAAGACATCCTGCTGCTGGCCAATTGTACACTGCTGTATCATCTGCAGCAAGATAGTTCTGCATCAGCGAAAACAGGGACAGCCACAGCAAACTACTGGCCAGTTTCGATCTGTGGGTCCAAGTGGACCTATTTGATAAAAAGGCATGTATTGCTGTTGCCTGAAAAGTTTTTTTTTTTTAACCTGAAAGGAGAACTGAAATTAGATTGGGGTGTTGCTGTTTTATGTAAGCCAAGGCCATCGACCCGCTATGTGGTATTGAAAAAAACCCTGTATCTGTACATGTCTACCATGCCTCTGGTCATGCCTTATTGACAGTAGTCTGCCTGTTAGCCCTAAAAGTGGGCAGAATTTAAACCTCAACCGCAGGCAGAAATAATACCCTTCCAGTGGGGCCCACTCGCATGGTAAGGGTTAAATGTACATTAAGTCTAGGGATTGAGGAAGGAGAGGTAAAAACGTATTCTTTGATTTGGCACGATTCCTCTTCGCTGTGATACTGGTCTCCCGAAGACTCTTCCTTATTGCACTTGGGCCAGTGGTTGGATGCTGATGTCATCACATACGATCCATGTATGTGATGTATGTAAAGACAGTGAAGACCCACAACCTTTTCAGACAGCAAAGGAATGTGCTGGAGCCTGCCGAAATGAGAAATAAACCAATTATTACAGCTTTTTTCTCTACCTCCTAGACTTAATGCAAATTTAACTCTTGCATTGTGTGTGTGGGAGGAATTGGATCCACTACAAGGGCAACTTATTTGACAAACAACATATACTGGAGTGTTGGTCAGTGGAAAAGAGTCTACCAATTACAAGGGAAGTGAGTAAGGTAAGTATTTGTAAAGGTAACACCCTATAGGTTAGCTGGATAGGATTTTTGTTAGTTAGAGGCTGGGTAGCAGCCCGGGATGAGTCAGCCTGGGAGTGAGGTAGTGAGTTCACCTCACTACAGGCTGGGAGGCTCTACAGCTCAGGGCTTCTGGAGCCGTCCCACCCTTCCAGAAACATTGAGAACTTTCAGGAAGAGGAGGGGAGGAGGCCCAGATCTGCATGTCTGAGGGAACATGGCCAGGCATGGTAACGAAGGACAACCATGAAATGTGGCAGAGTTTGGGGAGCAGTGAGTAGTGTTGGGTGGGAAATGGATTGAAAGTAGGTTGAATTTTGGAGCTTGGGAGGGGGCCCTAGGGAGGGAAGTCAACCGACAGGCACGATGCTGGAAAGAAGGATCTCAACTGCCTAAAGTCTCCTAGGCAGGACATCCTGTGCAGCAGGGAAGGAGCCAGCCCAGCAAAAGGGCTGAAGGCAGCTATCAACCCAACAAGCTTACAGGAGAGGACAGTGTGAGTACTTCTACACCCTCTGGGCCAGATAAAGGGAGAGAGTGGTCATTTGTAAGACCCAACTAGTTCTCATCCAGGATTGCTTAATTGCTAGCTTTTGGAATCCCTTGCCCAGGAATACCCTCAGTGCAGCTGGGTGAAGACGAGGAATCATCTGGGGTGTGAGGAGGTGCACTGAGGGGACTTCAGTGCTCCTTAACAGAGACAGTGCTGGGCTTTTTTGTTCAGTGTACGCGTTGCTAAGACATCTGTCTTCAAATTTGCATTTATTTGGGCATTCCATTAACCCCTTAATAAAAACAACTAAAAACCAGCTCAAGGACTGTATTACGGACTCTGTATGTGTGGAAATGTGAAGAAAATGTGTGTTGCTCGGCCATGCAAAGCTTAGGGGAACCCAAAACTCAGTGGCCCCTAAGGGGGTAGTGCTACATACATGTTCCTTCTCCTCAAGACAAGACCACATTAAACCCATACAGTGCGAGGGGGTGTCCTTACACTTTGAGAAATATTTACACATCTTTTACACATCTAACATATTGCTAACCAGGCAGACATAATTTAGGGGATATTACTCTTCAGCTATCCCATAGCTACGGCACCAATGTCCCCGACATGTAAATATCTATTGGAGCTGCATTTACTTGCTTGGTGTTGGGGGTGTCTGGAGTTCACAAAAGATACCAACAAATCTAACTGTCAGAAAACTCATTTAAATATCACTTCAATTTTTAGACCTTTAACTTTTTTCACATACTTCCTACAGATATGAGTTGCAAGACCAGTTCAGCCCCACCTTGTGCAGAAAAATGTGATCCGTGTCCTCTGGTTTACTGAGAGTGAAGTTATCTTTTGATTTTGAAAAAATACTTCTTTTCAACAAGTTAGACTATTGGTAACCAGGCAGACATATATTGAAAAAATACTGCCCTTCAGCCTCCTCATAGCTACATTACAAATGTCCCAAACCCACTGACAGCAGAAAAAGAACTAGTGGGCCATCGAGTCTGCCTGTTTTTTTTTTTTGGGGGGGGGGGTTTTGGTTTCTTTTGTGTGTGTGTGTGTGTATGTTTTTCTTTTGTTAACTATTTTGTCTGAGTATAGATATATGCTTGCCCCAAGCATGTTTGAAGCTTTTTACTGTTGACTGGCTCACTACCTCTGCTGGAAGTTTATTCCGAGCATCAACTACTCTTTCAGTAAAATAATACTTTCTGAGATTAGTTTTGAACTTTCCTCCAGTTAGTTTAAGGTCATGTCCCCATGTTCTTGATTTTAGTTTCATGTTCAAAATCCAGCCCTCCAGAACATTATTCACTCCCTTGATGTATTTAAAGGTTTCATTCATGTCTCCCCTTTCCCTTCCTTCCTGCAGACTGTACTTGTTAAATTCCTGAAGTCTCTCCTGATATGTTTTATCCCCCCCAGACCTTCCACCATTTTTGTTAACTGTCTCTAGACTCTCGTTCTATCTTATCAATATCTTTTTGGAAGTGAGATCTCCAAAACTGGACACAGTATTCTAAATGATGTCTAACTAAAGATCTATATAGAAGAACTGGGTTCTCCTCCCTCCTGCTGGTGACGCCTCTAGTGATGCATCCTAGAATTCTGTTTGCTCCCCCCTGCCTGGTCACACTGTTTGCTCATTTTGCAATCATCTGAAATAGGTACCACCAAATCCTTTTCCTCTGAAGTGCTGGCTAAAAATGTACCCCCAATGTTGTTCTCTCTCTAGGGATTCTTTTTCCTTGGGTGTATTATTTTACATTTAGAAACATTGAACTGCAATTGCCACTTTTTTGACCAATCTTCCAGCAATGCCAAATCATGTTCCGTGTTACAGACACCTCCAGGGATATCAACCCTAATGCAAGCCTTTGTATCATCAACAAATAGACATCCCTTACCCCACAAACCTTTAGTTATATCACTTACATATAGATTGGCTGACTGGAGAGAATGAACAAAAATGAATTCAATCTCACATTCACTATGACTTACAACAAAAAGGAAGTTACCTTCCTAGATATCGGCATTCTAGTGAATAATGATGGAAGTTTGGCCAGCAGATTGTATCGGAACCCACAGCTGGCAATACTATATTGCATGCTTTAAGCTTTCACCCCAAGGCTTTGATTTCATCTATTCCCTATAGTCAATATCTAAGGATAAGAAATTGCTCTGATGAGCAAACCTTCAAAGAGAAGGCAGATGCACTCCATGATAGACTATTGGAGAGAGGATATACCAAGTCCTGCTTTTAGAAAGCCTATACCCATGCTTGCAATAATATGAGGAATGTTCTCCTGTATAGAAATCAGGAAAGAAAGTATCAGACGATCCGACCAGAATCATTATGAAATTCTCCAACCAGCACAACCAAATCAGGCACCTTCAGGGATATCAACCCTAATGCAAGCCTTTGTATCATCAACAAAAAGACATCCCTTACCCCACAAACCTTTAGTTATATCACTTACATAGAGATTAAATAGAACAGGACCTAGTACAGAGCCTTGGGGTATATCATTAGTGACTGGTCTCTGTTCCGGTTGAACCCCATATACAACCACACTATGGTATCTATCCTTTAGCCAGCTGCATATCCAATGAGTCACCCAAGGGCTATGTCCTAGCTTGTACAAATTTTGTATTAGATCATTATGTGGAACTGTATCAAATGCTTTGCTGAAATCAAGATATGCCATGTCCACAGCACCACCCTGGTCCAAAACATTGGTTATATAGTCAAAAAAATCCAATCAGATTAGTCTGACATGACCTGCCCTCAGTAAAGCCATGCTGCTATGGATCCAGCAAGTTGAGTGCTT
This sequence comes from Staurois parvus, assembly GCF_062004578.1. NCBI lineage: Eukaryota > Metazoa > Chordata > Amphibia > Anura > Ranidae > Staurois > Staurois parvus. The sequence goes on along the minus strand of NW_028320004.1, from coordinate 165,104 downwards.
TTAAGTGAATAATGATCCTTCTTTTCGGGAGTGATACCATTAACTTGACTACAACCGATGTTAAACTCACTGGCCTGTAATTGCCAGCTTCTACCTTGCTGCCCTTCTTGTGGATAGGTACAATATTAGCTGGCTGCCAGTCATGGGGAACCTCTCCTCTTAGAAGAGATTGATTAAAAAGATCAGTTACTGGTCCAACAACTATATCTCAAAGTTATCTTAGAACTCTGGGATGAATACCATCAGGGCCCATTGTTTTATTAATATTTAACCGAGCCAGTTGCTCTGCTACCTCTGTTAGTTCTGGTCTCTGGGCACCAGTCATTTATCTTTAGATTTTAATAGAATGTATTGCACATGCGCATGGATAAATAGGAAGGAGGGTGGAGGAAGCATCGGATTCCTGTAGGTTCTACTCATAACACAGTCGTTGGTCTTCTGAATGTCTTTCTAACCTTCTGGGTCCCTCTCTATACTGGATGGACTCTTAGACTTGGTGACACCTTGGCAGCTGAGGGTCTAGTGGCATCTATCTAGTGGTAAATTTGAGAAAAGACAGCCATGGAAAGGATCCATTGTTGTTCTCCAACTCAGTCAGTCTCTCACCACCTCCATGTGGGGGACAATCACAGTCTGCTTCCTCTTGGCCCAGTGGTAGCACTCCAAGGCAGCCAATATTTTCAAAATTTCCTCTCAGGATGAGAGATCCTTCCATCGTGTAGCAGGCGCAGCACCCTTGTGCCTTGTGCGCTGTGGCATTAGAAAAATTATGCAATTGCTGTTTCTTTGTTTGATTAGACTGACTTTATTCTGTAATTCCTCCAATGCCGCTCTATGGATGCAGTAGGTTTAAAGAGCACACCGAATACTTTAGTTAACTTCTTTAATAACTTCAATCTTCTTCATATAACACGGCTTACAATGGCTTGTTTCATTTATCTTACAGTAGCTTATTTCTTTCATATTACAATGGTTTAATTCGAATTACATTGGGTTGATTCGATAGCTTATCTCGATAGATTCGTTAGATTCGATAGCTTATGTTGTTAGAATAATTCGTTAAATTCGGTAGATTGTATCGATTACGATTACTCTACAGTGACTTGATTTGGTGGAACTACAAGTAAACACACACAACAGTTTTTACACACAGATCTACTTGCACTGTTAAACAACAGAGGAACACACAAGTGCATTAAATACCTATTTGGCCTTCTCTGCCTCCATGGAGCTTCTCTGATTGGAACTTTGTCTGTTTCCTCCTCTGTCTGGTGAGCATTTGTCTCTAGAACAATCTAGCAGGGAGTTTTACACAGGCATAAATGTGAAACTGGCTAGGATTGGTTAAGGCTCTGTACAGTGTGAGGCTGTCTGTGATTGGCTCAGCTCTATACTAACTCTTAAAGGCATATTTTCCTTTTCTGCTAACACAATGAATATATAAATGTCATATAACATTCAAAGACATAGATTACAGCAATGATTCTGCTTTTGGCTTTTACATATGCACATATACACTGTACTGAGGTTATTGGCAGGTTTGGTATACACATATATGTGAACCATATTAGCAACCTAGGACCGGTCTTAGCTGGCCAGCTACACCCTTCTCCTGTGCTACAAATGGGTCGGTGGCTGCTACCAGGCCTTCTAGCTGGGCCCCTCATCCCTGCTGCACAGGTGGTCCTCATAATGAGGGCCAGTGAAGTTCCAAGCTTTCCTCCTTTCTAGCATCACGCCTGAAGGTGAGCCCCTTCCAGCCTGGGCTCCCTCTCAGCCTCCTGCACTCCAGCCTACTTCCTCATTCTCTTCCACCTGAACTCTCCTGATGCTGAGCAGGCTCTGTCACTTTTATGGGTTGTCCTGGCACCTTGCAAAGCCTCCAGTTGGGGATTGGCCAGGATCCCTCAAAAGTGGAGATCAGCCACTTCTCACATCCTCCCACTGCTTCTAGAACATTCTCCAAAGGTCTAGTGCAGGGAGAAGTCTCAGAGGGCTGATCTGCAGAGCCTCTCAGCTGTGACCACTAATAACCCCTTCTAACTCAGCCCAGGCATATTTTACCAAAGATTTGGGAAATATACTGCGTTTGTGTACCCTAAAAATTAACTTTAGTGTATTTTTTCATGTCATTTTACATTTCCTAGACCTCTGTGCTAATGTTGCGTGACATAAAAAATTAAATATAACCACTATTTTATTTTCTAGGGTTTCTGATTTCAGAAAATATACATATATTTGTTTTTTTGGGGGAGGGGGGTTTGAGGGGGTTAATGTAATCTTCAGGCCTAAAATAATTTTTTTAAGCATGTATGCAAAAAATGCAAAAACGTCTCTGGCACTGGAAGAGTAAAGGACGATTTACTAAGGCCCCGTTTGACACTACACGACGTTTGACACCATGTTGGTTTTTTTGTGCTTTTATCAGTGCGTTTGTGTAGTAGCACCATTCATTTGAATCCCTCGCTCCAAGAATGTGCTGAAGAACCTCATGTACCAAATTTTGGTGCCCATTTTTTAACGTGCATCTTTGCCTTTTTCATGTGTTTTGTTAGTGGAAAATGCAAGACTGTTCCCCCCATTCTGGTGCCATTAGGAAACAATGGCACCCCAAGCACGTTGCATGTTTTAGTGTGTTTTTTGCGAGTTTCTGCGCACGTTTCTTCCACACACAGGTATGAACAGGGCCTCAATGAGAAGTTGTCCGTTGACTTCTTTTACACAGAACAACTATAACACATCACCATATAAATAACTACTGGCCTTGCATTAATTGCTCAGATTTGTGTTTTGTGTGAAGTTCTTATTTCAAAAAATGCAATCAAGTCTAACAGTCACTACAGCGTGTGACCAGAACATTCCTGTGTATGGAATTATCACTTTAATTTCTAGACATTTACTTTTTTCATACTTCCTGCAGTTATAAGTTGCAAGACCAGTTCAGTCCCACCCTGTGCAGAAAAATGTGAGACGTGTCCTCTGGTTTCTGCGACTTCCATTGTCATTTCTCTCTTCTGCTGTCAGCGATGGCGTCTGCTGATCTGAGAGAGGAGCTGGACTGTTCCATCTGTCTGGACATCTATAAAGATCCTGTATACCTGACCTGTGGACACAAATTCTGCCGGGTCTGTATTAGTCGCACACTGGAAAAAGAAGAAGGGTCTGAATCCTACTCATGTCCTCAGTGCAGAAAAAGGTTTAGGAGTCGTCCTACGCTGCAGAGGAACATCACACTACGTAACACAGTGGAGACCTTCCGGTCTACTCAGCCAGATGAGAAGAAGACTGGAATCTTCTGTACTTACTGCATTCACTCTCCAGTACCCGCTGTTAAATCCTGTCTGTTGTGTGAAGCTTCTCTGTGTGATAATCACCTGAGAATCCACAGCAAGTCACCAGAACATGTCCTAACTGACCCCACCACTTCCATGGAGAACAGAAAATGCGCCATCCATAGGAAACTTCTTGAATATTACTGTGCTGTAGATGCCGCCTGTATCTGTGTGTCCTGCAGTTTGGCTGGAGCACACCAGGGACACAAGGTGGAGACTCTGGATGAGGCTTCTGAGAAGAAGAAACAGAAACTGAGAAACGTTCTGCAGAAACTGATGACAGAGACAGAGAAGACGGAGAAAAGAGTCCAGAGTCTGCAGGAACGTAAGGGAAAAGTACAAGAAAAATTAGCTGGTCTAACAGAGAGAGTCACTGCCCTGTTCATAGAGCTCAGGAGACAACTGGAGGACCTGGAGAAGAGAGTCCTGAGGGAGATCGCCAGCCAGGAAGAGCGGCTTTCATGTCCATTGTCTGAGATGATCCATCAACTGGAGATAAAGAAGAAGGATCTGTCCAGGAAGATGGGGGACATTGAGGAGCTGTGTAACATGACCGACCCCCTGACTGTCCTCCAGGAATCAGACACAGGGGATTTGTGTGATACTGAGGAGGGAGATGATGAGGACAGAGAGAGACATGATAGACTCCTCCATGATGGAAGGGATCTGGATGGGGCTGGAATCTCACGCACATTACACACAGGGATATCTGATATGATAAAAGGGTTATCTGATATGATAAAAGGGGGAAATGTATGCTTCAATATACAGGAAGCTTCAGACTTATTACTGGATGTGAACACAGCTCATAATTATCTACAGATATCAGATGACATGAAAACTGCATCCTGGTCAGGTACAAAGCAGAATCGTCCAGAAACACCAGAGAGATTTCAGATCTATAGCCAGGTATTAAGCAGTCAGAGTTTTTCCTCGGGGCGAAATTACTGGGAAGTGGATGTCAGTGAGGCAGAATATTGCAGAGTCGGGATGTGTTATCCCAGTATAGAGAGGGGAGGATTGCAGTCAGTGATTGGAAGTAATAACAAGTCCTGGGGTTTGAGGAAGTGTAACAGTAAGTGTAATCTATTACATGATGATAAACCAATCCCCATATCTCCCGATACCCCCCCTGATAGAGTCAGGATCTATGTGGATTATGAGGCCGGGCAGCTGTCCTTTTATGATCTGTGTGACCCCATCAGACACCTCCACACCTTCACCACCACCTTCACTGAGCCCCTCCATGCCGGGTTGTATGTAGGAAAAGGTCGTGTAAAGATATCTGGTGGGGTCAGGAGACATGTAAAATGATCATATGACAGGAAATCTGACCTGAATCTGGTGAAATCTGCTGAGAAATGTGAATCTGGTTCATAGGATGACACCGTTTGTAGAGATAATATATTTCTTCAATCGGTAGATCTGGTAGATCTCAGCCTAGAAGAGTGTCCTCCATCACTTCCACACCCAACAAGGCAAGATTTGGGGGGTATTTAGCGTTAGGTTGACCTCACACTATACAATCTGATTGTACAATTTCCTTTAGATCTACCATCAGCTGTGTAGTATACGGGTCTGCCGGATTTTAACTAATTTAAAGGATCATTTAAGTTTGTCTTCATATTACAACATTTTGGTAAAGCTAAAGAAGATTTGGTTGCATAGTGTATGGTCAGTTTTAGAAGTTATGTTAAGGTTAGGGGTTAAGGTTAAATTTAAAGTGTTACTAAACCCCGGACCCTGCATTCACTATATCCGCTCTCCCCAGACCCTACATTTGCTATATCTGGTCTCCCCGGACCCCGCATTCACTATATCCGCTCTCCCCGGACCCCGCATTCACTATATCCGCTCTCCCCGGACCCCGCATTCACTATATCCGCTCTCCCCGGACCCCGCATTCACTATATCCACTCTCCCCGGACCCCGCATTCACTATATCCGCTCTCCCTGGACCCTGCATTCGCTATATCTGGTCTCCCTGGACCCTGCATTCACTATATCCGCTCTCCCCGGACTCCGCATTCACTATATCCGCTCTCCCCGGACCCTGAATTCGCTATATCCGCTCTCCCCGGACCCTGCATTCACTATATCCACTCTCCCCAGACCCCGCATTCACTATATCCGCTCTCCCCGGACCCTGCATTCACTATATCTGGTCTCCCCGGACCCTGCATTCACTATATCCGCTCTCCCCGGACCCCGCATTCACTGTCTGGTCTCCCCGGACCCCGCATTCACTATATCCGCTCTCCCCGGACCCTGCATCCACTATATCCGCTCTCCCTGGACCCCGCATTCACTATATCCGCTCTCCCCGGACCCCGCATTCACTATATCCACTCTCCCCGGACCCGCATTCACTATATCCGGTCTCCCCGGACCCTGCATCCACTATATCCGCTCTCCCTGGACCCCGCATTCACTATATCCGCTCTCCCCAGACCCCGCATTCACTATATCCGCTCTCCCCGGACCCTGCATTCACTATATCTGGTCTCCCACAGCACACACAACATGGAAATACAATTATTTTAGTAAATATTAACTGCTAAATACATTTTCTCATCAGCAGTATGTAGCAGTCTTGTGACTTCTATCAGTGTCCAGCAGAGCACTGGTTAAAGCTTGTAGGAGGAGTTTTCATTCTGCTCTAGGAGGATGCAGAGTCCCTGACCTTCTGGCTGGAGAATGCTGATTGGTCCTGTGCTGATCACATGCACTGTCCCAAGAAAAAAAAAAAGCTCTCTAGCAATATATACACCACACTGAGCATGTGCAGCTTGCTCCCATGGCTCTGTTCTATCACAAGATGGGTTAGGGACAGCAGAAGAAGGGCAGGATCAGAGAAGACAGGATCAACAGCCTTTTTACATAATGCGGAGGATTAACCCCTTAGGTTCCACAGAGAGTATAACAAGCATGCTTTACAGCATCTACAGACTGATTGTACTGTTGTGGGGTTAGTAACACTTTATTATTATGAATTCTGAGTTTTTAGGCTTTTATTATAATATATAAAGATGTTGGGGTTTTTTTTTGTTTTTCTTTGTTTTGATAGTGTAAGAAAGGATCTGGAGCCCAGTCAGTTTTTATACTGTCTGTGCTCCGCTGGGGAGATTTTCTTTCACGTCCTGTTCCCAGAGACACCAGAAGTGAGAGGAAATCTCTCCAGGGTCAGAGGAAATCTCCTCTTAGATAGGTGTCCCCGGAACACGTGTCCCCACGGGAAGGTTTCCCCTCATCTCCTGTTCCAATGACAGCCATAAAATATTTGATTTCCTACACTTTCTGTGTCCGTGGTCAGCAGGAGAAATAGAGAGGGAGAATCTCTACAGGGGGAAGAGACAGAAATAAACACCCGCCAGAGGCTCTACCCCATCACCCCTCTATCCAAAACTGGAAACCGCTTGGAGTTTAGGTACATTTAGGTGTACAGATCAGAGACATGTGGGGAGATACTTAGGCCGCGCCCACATTGTCATGCTGCGATTTAGCCGCGGTGCGGGTGTACGTGAATTATACATGCGTATTAGCCGCGGTGCGGGTGTATGCGCGGTTTACGTGAATTATACATGCGTATTAGCCGCGGTGCGGGTGTATGCACGGTTTACATGAATTATACATGCGTATTAGCCGCGGTGTCAGTGCATGCGCGGTTTACGTGAATTATACATGTGTATTAGCCGCAGTGCGGGTGTACGTGAATTACACATGCGTATTAGCCGCGGTGCGGGTGTATGCGCGGTTTACGTGAATTATACATGCGTATTAGCCGCAGTGTGGGTGTATGCGCGGTTTACGTGAATTATACATGCGTATTAGCCGCAGTGCAGGCGTATGCGCGGTTTACGGGAATTATACATGCGTATTAGCCACGGTTCGGGTGTATGCGCGGTTTACGTGAATTATACATGTGTATTAGCCGCGGTGCCGGTGTATGCGTGGTTTACGTGAATTATACATGCGTATTATCCGCAGTGCGGGTGTATGTGCGGTTTACGTGAATTATACATGCGTATTAGCCGCAGTGCGGGTGTATGCGTGGTTTACGTGAATTATACATGTGTATTATCCGCAGTGCGGGTGTATGCGCGGTTTACGTGAATTATACATGCGTATTATCCGCAGTGCGCGTGTATGCGCGGTTTACGTGAATTATACATGCGTTTTTAGCTGCAGTCCTATAGAACTCTATTAGATTGTCCGTTTTTGCTGCGTTTTCTGGAAGCACATCAAAAATCCTGCATTCCGCATCTTTCAGAAAACACCGCAAAATGCGTACTTTATAGAAGTCAATGGGACTGTGGCTAAAAAACCACGTAAACCATGCAGTCTGTAATAAGATCGGGGATGATATTTGTTAGTTATCGCTGTTTCTGATGTCATGGTATTGCTGTCGTTGATAAGATGTGATGGTATAAATAAAAAAAATGACTTTTTTAACCCTTTACATTTCTTTTTTTTGGTGTATTATATATTCCATCTTATATAAAGAATATGTCAGTAAATCTGGGTGATGGTCCATATATCTGTATAAATTCACCAATAAAATATCAGAAGAGATATTGCTGTGATGTCATGTTTGATTCTCTTTGACAGTTGATGGTTGTACAGGTTGGAGGGTTGATGAGAGGGGTAGAAAGGGTAAAATTAACTTTAACCTCTTTACGCCGGCCGCACACAAATGTGCGGCCTCCCGGCGTCTGGACCTAGATGCCGAGCGGCCGCACATTTGCATCCATGTAGCAAAATACATATGTGCTGAGAGCGCGCGCCCTGCGCGCTCCCAGCACACATGTGTGGTACTCATGGAAAGGTCCCGGTCCGCTCCTTCGATCGGGACCTTTCCCAATCATGTGACCGCCGTGATGACGCATCACGGCGGTCACATGATTCCTAAACCACGCCCCACCCGCCTCCCAGCGTCTGAAACTCTTAAAGGGCCGGGAGGCGCCGGCGGGAAGGGGTAATAAGGCTCCATTCACACGTGAGCGTAGAATGTTTCAGCATTTTTCACGCATATTTTACCACATTTTTAGCAATTTGTGAGCTTTGGTGGTTTGCCCGGTGGCGGATTGCCAGGGCCCAGTCACAAGAGAGAAAGAAAGGAAGGAAGGATGGATGGAAAATAAGTGTCACCTACCTTGCTCTTGTACTGACACTTAGGCCTCTTGTACTGCTCCAGCTGAAAGGCCACTGAAGATGAAACAGCAGCCACAAGAGCACGGTGGGATATGAGTGCCTGGTCAGTCCTGTAGTCTGTGCTGGAATTGTTGGCACTTCGCTGGTAGATGGGACAGCTGGACAGGCTGGCAGCAGAGCAGGCTGGTAAGCTGTATGCAGGGTCAGACAGGCTGGGCCGGGAACAGATAAGCGGATCAGGTGTAAACGGCAAGAAGAGTAGTCAGGTCCAGGGGCGGACTGACCATTTGGAAACTGGGGCACTGCCCGAGGGCCCGGGGTCAGTAGGGGGCCCCATAAGATGCCCCTGGTACCTCTTTCATAGGCTTTTTTGAGTTTGGGCAAGGACACAGGGGCCCCATGATCCCCTATTGCCCGGGGGCCCCATGAGTGTTCAGTCCGCCCCTGGTCGGGTCACAGACCAAGGTCAGTAAAGCTGGGAGCAGATCAAGCATATAGGGCCCTCGCACATCTGTGCCTGCGCTCCAGTGTAAGTCCAGAGGCTTCAGCTGCATTATGGCAAGTATCTTCCTGACATTGCCCCCTCCCTGCGGGCAGCCTCCGGATGCCCAGCTGGCTTCCCTTCTTCGGGTGGGCATGGAAAAAAAGCACAAATAAGTCCTTTAGCATGGACATTCTGTTCGGGATCCCAGGAGTTTTCTTCAGGACTATACCCTTTCCACTTAATCAGGTAGTACAGCTGGTTCCTTCTTTTCCTGCAATCCACAATAGCTTCCACCTCATATTCTTCAATCTCCATTTAGAAGCACAGGTTCAGGAGCAGATCCCCTATCTGGAGAGAGATCCATCACCACAGGCTTTAGGAGTGAAACATGAAATACTGGATGGATCTTAAATGATTGTCAAGGTCCTACCTTTTCCCAGAGGTTATGTTACTCCATGTGCTGGCATCCATCTTGGATTTCTGCAGAGCATGGTGGGAATCTTTTATGCCTTCAGGTCTCTGAGGTCCATCCCCCAGAGGGGTGTGGCTGATTACATATAAGCCTGTGGTCCGCACATGCCCTTTGCACTTGTGTCTTTGTGTTGCTACAGCTCTGTTGTGACTCTCCTGGAATCTGACTCGGCTTGTGACTCGACCATTCTTAGTGTTCTCCTTTGATCTGACCCTCCGTTGCTAAACCCGGCCCGTGACCTGTGATTCTCGTCTGCTGTCCTGTACCGTTTTGTCCTGTTGTTGTCGACCCGGCCTGCCCGACTACTCTATTGTCCTTTCCACCAGCTACACGCCATTGGCGGCAGCCATTACTGCAACTGGGGTGTCTCGGGGGCCACGACCTTGTTCCTGGATGCGTCAAGTCCATCCCCACCATCAGGGGCCCTGGTGAAGGGCAGCCTGGGACTTAGACTCCGCGCCCTGAGGGACTTCGGTCTGTGGGTGGTGGTTGTCGTCAGCCAGTGCGTTACATTGTTATTAGGCCTGCCTGTCCGTTCCAGCGTTCCTGTCCTGACAATGATTCTGGTTAAGATAATTCATACGATACCTAGTAAAGTTTCCTCTTCACTGGGAATTGCCTCAAAAACTTAGGTGTGAGTTTTCTTGATGGACATGCCAACTTAAGGTTTGCCGTGGATAGCCACACTTGGTCACCCAGCTGAAGACTCAGTTCCCCCTTTCTCTTCCTGTCAAATGCATTCTTATTATCAGCCTGAGCTTTAGCCACTGCCTCTTGTAACAATTTATTGTTATGGTTGAGAAAGTCCACCGTGCCCTGAACAACAGGAACTGTTGATTCTGAAATGAAGTCAGGCAGAAAGGAAGGATGAAAGCTGAAGTTGGCAAAAAATGGGGATTTTCCTGTGGCTGAATGGCTGGCATTATTATAGGCAAATTGTGCCAACAGCAATAATGATACCCAGTTGTCCTGGACAAAGGATGTAAAACATCGAAGGTACTGTTCAAGTGTCTGATTAGTCCTTTCTGTTTGCCCATTAGTTTGGGGGTGGTAAGCTGAAGACAAAGACAATTCAACATTCAAAACCTCACATAACGCCTTCCAAAAGCGAGAAGTGAATTAGACTCCTCGGTTGGAGACAATGTATGCAGGGACCCCGTGCAGCCTCACAATTTCCTTGACAAACACACGGGCCGTTTCCATGGCAGAAGGTGTTCCTTAGAGGCAAAAAATGGGCCATTTTAGACAATCAGTGTACCGTGTACATTCCTTGGAAGGTGGAAGTTCTACTATAAAATCCATAGATATAATTTTCCATGGTCTATCAGGAACTGGCAAGGGTTTGAGCAGACCCCAAGCTCTGTTTCTTGCAGTCATACTCCGGTTACAGATAGTACATGAGATCACATATTTCTTGCAGAATTCCTCCAGATCTGACCACCAAAATGTGCATTGTACCAAATCAAGAGACTTGTGGACACCAAAGTTCATCCACTTCCAATACGTATGGTAAGGATGAATCAGGGTAACTGAGAATAGGAGCAGAAGTGAAAAGTCTCTTTAGGGTTTCAAACGCAGTTTGTGCCTCGCAGCTCCAGTGGAAACAAAGGTTCTGTTTAGTCAGCTGCGTGATGAGAGCAATAATGGTGGAGAATCCTATAATAAATCTCCGGTAGAAGTTTGCAAATCCCACAAACCATTGCACCCCCTCTTTGTCTGTGGGTGCAGGCCTGTCTAAGATAGCAGACACGTTTTGGGGATCATCTTAATTCCTGCTGTAGAAATTACCAGGCCCAAGAATTGAATGCACTGCCATTCTAATTTGCTCTTATCTGGTTTGGCCTAAAGTCCATGTTGGCAGAGCTGGCATAGAACACTCTTCACATGCCCCCGATGTAAGTCAAGGGACACAGAAAAGATTAGGATATCGTCTAAATATACGATTACAAAAATGTCCAGGAAGTCTCTGAATATATCATTAGCAAAATGCTGGAAGGTGGAGGGAGCATTGCAGATACCAAAGGGCAGGACCAGATATTCGAAGTGGCCAAATCTGGAACGGAAAGCCGTCTTCCACTCATCTCCTTCACATATGCGGACCAGGTTATAGGCCCCTTGTAAATCCAGCTTGGTGTAGACAGTTGCGGACTTCAACATTTGGAACAGTTCGGGTACAAGAGGAAGGGGATAGCATTTTTTTCACTGTAATTTTATTGAGTTCCCAGTAATCCACACATGGTGTCAGGGACCTCGGGCTCTGCCGTGGCGCGCGAATCTGCGCATGCGCGGATCGCCCAGGCACTTCAATATGCGGGTATTAGGACCTGGGCGTCCGTGGCGGCAATCGCGGCCGAGCACGCGGGCACGCACCTGGCACCAATGACGGTGCAGGGCGCGCTATTTAAACTGGCCAGGCAGTGTTCTCATTGCCGCAAGGTCTAGTTCCTGTTACATGTGTTCTTGTAGTGCATTCCTTGTTGCCGACCCTGCCTGTTCTGATCCATGCTGACCTTCTCCTGCTCTGACCCCCGGCTCAACCCTGACCATCTCTCTGCCTGTTGTTACTGTTATTTGGACCTCTTGTTACTGAACCCGGTGTGTGACCTGACTACTCTTTGTCTGCTGCTTTTGTACCGCACCTCTCCCCACTGTTACCGACCCGGCTAGTCTGACCATCCATCCCGCTCGGACCTGGATCTGTCAACCCCTTCACAGCAGGCTCATCCCTGGCATATACCCTCAGCGGGACCCTTCTACCATAGTTGGGTGCACCCAGGGGTCGCAACCTGGTTTCAGTCTTGCACCAAGTGTATCCCCACCATCAGGGGCCCTGGTGAAAAGGCAGACTGGGACTTAGACTCCGTGTCCCGGGGAACCCCATTCTGTGGACCACTAGAGATCCTGTTGGGCTGAGCCTGACACGTGGCCGAAAAGAGTGGTCTTTTTTCTCGACAAAGAATATTTCTGCCCTTGCTGGAGAAGTGGGATGAAACCCTTTTCTAAGTTTTCATCAACACACTCTTCTAAAGCTTCTTATTCCCATTCTGAAAGTGGGAATATTCGCCTGAAGGAGGGAAAGAAGGAGAGAAAGAGAAAGAAGGAAGGAAGACATAAGGTTGGCGGAGAGTGTGGGCTGGGTAGACACAGGAGAGAGTAGGAGGAGGGGCACTGTCAGCACTGGAGACAATCTATCCTGACAGATCCCCCTCAGCAGCTGCAGGGAGGGGGGAACCCAGCGGCAGCGCTGCAGGAGATGGGGGGCAGCCTCGGGGGGAGCATACAGGAACTCAGAGCATGCAGGAGATGGATAGGAGGGGCGGCACATAGAGGAACCAAGAAATGCACTGCCAGATTCCTATATGTGCCACCCGGATGCCCCTCCTAACTTATCCAGGCGGCCCGGCCCACCTGGCAAATGCCCGGTGTGCCCTATGGCCAGTCCATGCTTGGTTAGGATTAAGGTTTGAGTTAGGGTTAGTATTTTATTTATTATTTTCTTCTTTTTTTTTAGTTAGGGTTTACAATAATAATAAATGAATAAATAAATGTAAAATAAATACACAAGTAAATAAAAACAATCATAGATAAATACTATGTAATGATAAATAATAATTAACCCTTAACCTTAACCCCCTAACCCTTACAAAATATATTAAACAAATTGCTAATAATAATAAACACCTTTAACCTCAACAAAAAAATAATATTATTATTAGTGTTATGATTATTATTATTAATAATAATAATAATAATAATAATAATAATATATTAAATGTAAAATAAATACTCAAATACTGTATAAATACTATGTGATAATAAATTAATAATAATTAACCCATAACCTTAGCCCCCTAACCCTTAAACAAGTAATACAATAATAATAATGTATTATTATTAATGCATTTTCTTGTTCAGGTGTGTATTTATTATTCTTTTTTATTTTTTTTTTAAGGTTGGAGGTTAATTATTATTTATTTATCATGATTTTTTATTAATGTTATTATTACAGGTACTTATATAGCGCTGTCAATTTATGCAGTGTTTTACATATATATTGTACATTCACATCAGTCCCTAACCCTCAAGGGGCGTACAATCTAAGGTCCCTAACTCACATTCATACATACACATACTAGGGACAATTTAGACAAGATCCAATTATCCTCCCAGCATGTCTTTGGAGTGTGGGAGGAAACCGGAGCACCCAGAAGGAAACCCACGCAGGCACAGGGAGAACATGCAAACTCCAGACAGGTGGTGCCGTGGTTGGGATACGAACCAATGACCCCAGTACTGCCAGGCAGAAGTGCTAACCATTTAGCCACTGTGCTACCCTTATATTTATATTTATTTTACATTTATTTATTCATATATTATTACAATTTTTTTCTCTACAGTCTTTCATTTAAGCGCGGAAGCGCGCAAAACCACGTCAATCACGTGTTTCTATTCTTTTCTATGGGAATAAAAACGTGCCAAAAACATGCAAATCTGCCCAACTGGAACTCCAAAACTTTTTTGAGCTTCAGGCGTTCTGCTAAAGTAATATTGATTTTTTTTCTTCTCCCTGAGCGTCTTGGAGCTTTGAGCTTCGTGCTACAAAATGTGTGAATGGGGCCTAAAGGATATGCTGGATCACATGGCTGTTAACCTTTTTATTCTGTCTCCTTTCCCTTGTATTTGTGTGTATTGTATTGTTATTCGAGGTATACTGTATTTTAAGACAAAGAGAAGAAAAATCTGCTCTAGTTCCTAATATACTAAGTAGCAGCCAGCACAATCCCCTGATACCAGATATTCAAACAAATTATTCAAAAAGTGCAGTACATACAGTCATGGCCAAAAATACTGGCACCCCTGCATATCTTGTTATAACCTTTTTGTGTTGAAATTACATAAACCTATTAATATACAAATCCCATAACAATGAAAACTCAAAAAGAAAAAACAAAAACAGAATTTGTAAAAAAATTCAGAAAAAAGTGTCCCAATAAAAATTGTCCCAAGAAACAATAATAAGGTCCAAAAAATATGTCCCAATGTTCAAACTTTATCCTCCAGTAGAAAAAATCTCATTGCATCCCGTGGTACCTCAAAAAAAACAAAATAAATAATCTAGTGCGTTACCTTTATAAAAGATAAATATTCACTCCGTGCAAAACACAAACAACAAAAACTGTGCAAAAACTGTATACATATATATCTCCTGTGCACGTATGGATAAACTGTGACCACTCTGTGAACACTGCAACACTGTGTATCCACCGACACCAATAGTATAAAATACTATTACCCTCTGTATCAATATACCAGCAGGGATCTTCTCATTCTCTCCAAAGAAATTTTCCAAGGTCCTCAAAAGACAAGAAGGGTCTCAAGGCTCATATTCAAGGTATAGGTAAAAGATTTTAATATCCACTTACATTAAAATTTCATATATCCAGCTCCCCACATGGTTCCTATGCAAGTTCTACCAAACAAATGCGGTAAACCATGTGTTGATAACCCACAAAATGGCCGCGGCGACACTTCCGGTCTGCGTGCGTGCGTCACGACGTCACACCCTTAACGCGTTTCGTCACTTCCGGACTTCGTCTGAAGGGATACGGACGTCCCACATCTCTCTCCTTATAAATTAGTGTCTCTTAATGGTGTGAGGCCACAGCCGCCATTTTACAAAAGGGAACCAGGCAATCACAATTCCTCTATCACTCTAATGGGTACACAGAGCCAAAGCTGTATCGGTCTGATCAAATACTAATACCCAAAAGGTCACAGAGGACTACAGATTCCTATTACATATAATAGAATACAATATACAAATATAACTCTGTACTTCCTTACTTTACTATCAACCAAAAATTACTAAAAATTACACCTTCTAAAAAAATACACACATTACCTATATTCAACCATATATAAAAACATTTTAATAAATACTATCAATTACTGATTTTACTAGTAATAGCCCATCTGACATATATATACATCTATATCGCTTTGTATCCTAGCCATTCGTGCAATTTTAAACCTTTACTCCCTCCAGTGGTCATTCTCATGAACTGATTCGCATAAAAGAATATATCTCATTTCTAATTTAATAACTGTATATTTTGGAAAAAACTTTTTATATATCTCAAACCCTAAGCCATATATTTCTTAATATTACAACTATACTGAGAACAATACTTTACTCTAAATATCAAATATCCTCTTTGTATATATCATATTTTTATATCATTTCATTATGTGTTCACCTACAGTTCGGACATACCTTAAAAACCCAACCCTAAAAATCTCCAAAATCCCACAACACTATTTCACAGCTCTCAACTGGTAAAACTATAGATTCTAAAAATCTAAAAATCAGAAATAAAACAATTTAGATCAAGTTCTATATTAAGACCCCTAGGTTTTAATGTGTTCATCCTAAATATCCAAAACGTTTCATTTTGGGATAACTTTTGGATTCTATTCCCACCCCTCCAATGTCCTTTCACAGTATCAATGCCACAGAATTTTAAAAGTCCTGGATCTGAGTTATGAAATTCTTTGAAATGTCTCGATACATTATGGTCTTTCTTGCCCTTAATAATATTTCTCACATGTTCTTCCAATCTAACGGATAAATTCCTTTTTGTCCTACCTATGTATTGGAAGTGGCATGGACATTCCAATAAGTATGTTACATAACGCGTGTTACATGTGATGAACTGCTTTATGGGAAATTCTTCTCCAGTAGAATGGGATTTAAAGGATGAAATCACCCTATCCTTCATTCTTGTACTTCTGCATATTCTACACTTTTTGCATGGATAAAAACCTTTAAAATTGAACATCTCAAAAACTTTCTCTTTTGGTGGGGAAATCACGCCTTTTACTAAAGTACTCCTCAAATTATTTGCTTTTTTATAAATAAAGGAAGGTTTCGCTGGTAGCACCGAACTTAAAACATTATCTTTTTTTAGAATTGGCCAATGTCTCATAAATATATTTTCAATTTCTCTATACTGACAATTAAAATCAGAAATAAACGCGTACTCAATTTCATTTTTCTTTTCTTTAATTTTTGGTTTTTTCTTAATTTTTTCTCCTCCTAAATAATTCTGACTAATCTTAAATCTAATTTTCTCCAATCTTACTGGATCATATCCCTTAGCAATAAACCTATTTAAAATAACTTCTGATTGTAAAATATAATCTTCCAATCTCGAACAATTTCTAAAAATTCTAGTAAACTGTCCTTTAGGTATACCCTGTATCCACCGGGGATGATGACAACTATTTGTAGGAATGTACCCGTTTCTATCTGTATCTTTAAAAAAGGTTTTAAAATATAACTTATTATTCATCTTAAAAATAGTTAAATCTAAAAAATTGACCAATTCTTTACTAATATTAAAGGTAAAAGTTAATTCATATTCATTCTTTCCAATATATTCCAAAAATTGCTGTAAACTTTCCTCTGTACCATCCCATACTACCAGAATATCATCGATATATCTTTTCCACGTTTTTAACCCTTTCCAATTTCTGCCAAAAATTTCCTTATCCTCCCATTTTGCTAAAAAAATGTTGGCCAGACTGGGAGCAAATTTCGCGCCCATCGCGACACCTTTCTTTTGCTCATAATATCCACCATCATACCAAAAATAATTCTTCCCCATGGAAAATTCCAATAGTTGTATAATAAACTTCCTTTGTTTGATATGTAATTCCGTATGGTATTTTAAGGCCCACTTTATTGCATCTATTCCATCTTTATGTTTTATACTAGTGTATAAGGAATTAACATCTATGGTAATAAGATACATTTCTTGCGTAATCTCCATACCTTCCAATAAATTAATAACATCTTGTCCATCTTTTAAATACGAAGGCGCTTTTTTGACCACTGGCTGTAAATAAAAATCTATATATTGTCCCACCCTTGAATGGATTGACCCTATTCCATTAATAATAGGCCTACCTGGTGGGTTAGTTAAACTCTTGTGGATTTTAGGTAGGATGTATATATATGGAACCTTACAATGCAATGGGACAAGATATAATGCTTCCTTTTCATGGATAATTTTATCATCTTCTGCTTTTTTTACCAATTTCGCTAGCTGTTTTCTATATAGAGCTGTAGGATTTTTTGAAATCTTTACATATGTACTCCTATCTCCTAAAATTATATTCATTTCTTCTTCATATTTCAACCTATCCATTATGACCACCCCTCCCCCCTTATCTGCTGGTCGAATCACAACATTATTTTTCTTTTTCAATGTGAGCAGACCCTTATATATGGATTCTTCTTCCTTAAATTTCCGTGCCTCTAGTTCATATAAATCATCAATAGTCATCTGTTTAAACACCTCCACATTCATATTTCTAGAATTTGAAGGGTTAAACGTAGATTTGTTTTTCAATTCACTATGAACATATCTCGATCTAGATTCTAAATTTGCCGTAGAAGTCGGCCCTGGTAGAGAAGCAAAGTATTTTTTGATATTAATTTTCCTGATATATTTATTAATGGCAATATATGTATCGAATTTATTTAAATTCGATTTAGGAGCGAACTTAAGACCTTTGTCCAACACTGAAATTTCCTCATCTGTTAACGGAACTGAACTCAAATTGTAAATCCCTTCCCCTAAACATCTTTTCGTTTCCTTTTGTTCTCGTTTCCCCCTTCCACTGGTCGTTCTTCTACTTGATGATACCTTCCTGTTTCTTCTCTCGGGGCATACCCTCCCTCCCCTTCCACTGGTTGGTAATATTGGGGATTTCTCTGTCCTCCTCTTCCCCATTGGGGTTGGAAATAAGGTCTCATATAAGGTGGACCTGGTGGCCGACCTCTGAAGTCCCTCTGAAAAAAATTACCCCTTCCTCTATTTCGACCTGGGCTATAATATACGTTCCTCGGATTGTATTGGTTATATTGATTATTCCAACCTTCCAATGGTTGGAATCTATTGTAAACTGGAACGTTATAATCTTGATTACCTGGATTCTTGGTTTTTATTTTATTATCACTAGGTTTAACTCCCTCCCCCCTCCCTCCATTCAGTGTAACTCCCATCGGCTTTTTTTCTTCTTGGGATGTATTTCTCATGTCTCCCAGGTTTCCATCAATAGATTTGGCTGGGGATGATTCAGTAGACTGACAATTTTTTGAAATTACTTCCTGCCATTTATAAACTTTATTAGCCTGGTAATCACCTATATCTCTGACAAATTTCTTATGTTTCTTTTTCTTAATTTCCCCATCCTTCTTATTGAGTTGTTCTTGTACTTTTTGAAATAATCCATTCAAATCCCTTTTGTCTTTTAATTCCTCTACTTTCTTTTTCATCTCATCTATTTTAACCTCCACTGTCCTTAGTTTCCTTTTTTTTCTTTCTATCAACATTTTTAGCAATGAAGTCTCACATGTATGGAAAAAATTCCTCCATTCACTCAGAGAATCCTCATCATGTAATCCATCATTTGGAATGAGATCCCATCTTAGTCTCCGAGGTATAATGCCTTCTGATATATATTTCTCAAAGGATACAATATCCCACCATAATTGTAATTTTTTCTCCATAGCATACCCTACCTTTTTCACCATTACCTCTACATTGATATCCAAAGTAGATTCGGTAGTGGAAAAAACCTCATCTAAATTGATTTTCCTATTATCAATAAAATTAAACACATCCATATTACGTGAAACTTCCCAATACAATCCGTATAAATGATGCACCTAATTATTATTGAAAAATTGTAAATAAATTCTATTTGTGGTTCATTAAACACCCCCTGGTGTGTAAAACAATTATGTGTATGTGTATACCACCTCAAAATTCCTCAAAAAGTCACACTTTCTCCCCAGAAAGTAATACAATGTTATAACCTTTTTGTGTTGAAATTACATAAACCTATTAATATACAAATCCCATAACAATGAAAACTCAAAAAGAAAAAACAAAAACAGAATTTGTAAAAAAATTCAGAAAAAAGTGTCCCAATAAAAATTGTCCCAAGAAACAATAATAATGTCCAAAAAATATGTCCCAATGTTCAAACTTTATCCTCCAGTAGAAAAAATCTCATTGCATCCCGTGGTACCTCAAAAAAAACAAAATAAATAATCTAGTGCGTTACCTTTATAAAAGATAAATATTCACTCCGTGCAAAACACAAACAACAAAAACTGTGCAAAAACTGTATACATATATATCTCCTGTGCACGTATGGATAAACTGTGACCACTCTGTGAACACTGCAACACTGTGTATCCACCGACACCAATAGTATAAAATACTATTACCCTCTGTATCAATATACCAGCAGGGATCTTCTCATTCTCTCCAAAGAAATTTTCCAAGGTCCTCAAAAGACAAGAAGGGTCTCAAGGCTCATATTCAAGGTATAGGTAAAAGATTTTAATATCCACTTACATTAAAATTTCATATATCCAGCTCCCCACATGGTTCCTATGCAAGTTCTACCAAACAAATGCGGTAAACCATGTGTTGATAACCCACAAAATGGCCACGGCGACACTTCCGGTCTGCGTGCGTGCGTCACGACGTCACACCCTTAACGCGTTTCGTCACTTCCGGACTTCGTCTGAAGGGATACGGACGTCCCACATCTCTCTCCTTATAAATTAGTGTCTCTTAATGGTGTGAGGCCACAGCCGCCATTTTACAAAAGGGAACCAGGCAATCACAATTCCTCTATCACTCTAATGGGTACACAGAGCCAAAGCTGTATCGGTCTGATCAAATACTAATACCCAAAAGGTCACAGAGGACTACAGATTCCTATTACATATAATAGAATACAATATACAAATATAACTCTGTACTTCCTTACTTTACTATCAACCAAAAATTACTAAAAATTACACCTTCTAAAAAAATACACACATTACCTATATTCAACCATATATAAAAACATTTTAATAAATACTATCAATTACTGATTTTACTAGTAATAGCCCATCTGACATATATATACATCTATATCGCTTTGTATCCTAGCCATTCGTGCAATTTTAAACCTTTACTCCCCCCAGTGGTCAAACTCATGAACTAATTGACATTTTAATTAATTAATCTTACTTTACAATCTAAATACTTTACTCCCTCCAGTGGTCATTCTCATGAACTGATTCGCATAAAAGAATATATCTCATTTCTAATTTAATAACTGTATATTTTGGAAAAAACTTTTTATATATCTCAAACCCTAAGCCATATATTTCTTAATATTACAACTATACTGAGAACAATACTTTACTCTAAATATCAAATATCCTCTTTGTATATATCATATTTTTATATCATTTCATTATGTGTTCACCTACAGTTCGGACATACCTTAAAAACCCAACCCTAAAAATCTCCAAAATCCCACAACACTATTTCACAGCTCTCAACTGGTAAAACTATAGATTCTAAAAATCTAAAAATCAGAAATAAAACAATTTAGATCAAGTTCTATATTAAGACCCCTAGGTTTTAATGTGTTCATCCTAAATATCCAAAACGTTTCATTTTGGGATAACTTTTGGATTCTATTCCCACCCCTCCAATGTCCTTTCACAGTATCAATGCCACAGAATTTTAAAAGTCCTGGATCTGAGTTATGAAATTCTTTGAAATGTCTCGATACATTATGGTCTTTCTTGCCCTTAATAATATTTCTCACATGTTCTTCCAATCTAACGGATAAATTCCTTTTTGTCCTACCTATGTATTGGAAGTGGCATGGACATTCCAATAAGTATGTTACATAACGCGTGTTACATGTGATGAACTGCTTTATGGGAAATTCTTCTCCAGTAGAATGGGATTTAAAGGATGAAATCACCCTATCCTTCATTCTGGTACTTCTGCATATTCTACACTTTTTGCATGGATAAAAACCTTTAAAATTGAACATCTCAAAAACTTTCTCTTTTGGTGGGGAAATCACGCCTTTTACTAAAGTACTCCTCAAATTATTTGCTTTTTTATAAATAAAGGAAGGTTTCGCTGGTAGCACCGAACTTAAAACATTATCTTTTTTTAGAATTGGCCAATGTCTCATAAATATATTTTCAATTTCTCTATACTGACAATTAAAATCAGAAATAAACGCGTACTCAATTTCATTTTTCTTTTCTTTAATTTTTGGTTTTTTCTTAATTTTTTCTCCTCCTAAATAATTCTGACTAATCTTAAATCTAATTTTCTCCAATCTTACTGGATCATATCCCTTAGCAATAAACCTATTTAAAATAACTTCTGATTGTAAAATATAATCTTCCAATCTCGAACAATTTCTAAAAATTCTAGTAAACTGTCCTTTAGGTATACCCTGCATCCACCGGGGATGATGACAACTATTTGTAGGAATGTACCCGTTTCTATCTGTATCTTTAAAAAAGGTTTTAAAATATAACTTATTATTCATCTTAAAAATAGTTAAATCTAAAAAATTGACCAATTCTTTACTAATATTAAAGGTAAAAGTTAATTCATATTCATTCTTTCCAATATATTCCAAAAATTGCTGTAAACTTTCCTCTGTACCATCCCATACTACCAGAATATCATCGATATATCTTTTCCACGTTTTTAACCCTTTCCAATTTCTGCCAAAAATTTCCTTTTCCAATTTCTGCCAAAAAGTCACACTTTCTGGGGAGAAAGTGTGACTTTTTGAGGAATTTTGAGGTGGTATACACATACACATAACCCCTGCATATCTGTCAGATAATGCACCACTTCGCCCAGAAAATTATTGCTCTCGCAGATATAGTGAATGCAGGGTCCGGGGAGAGCAGATATAGTGAATGCAGGGTCTGGGGAGACCAGATATAGTGAATGCAGGGTCCGGGGAGAGCAGATATAGTGAATGCAGGGTCCGGGGAGAGCGGATATAGTAAATGCAGGGTCTGGGGAGACCAGATATAGTGAATGCAGGGTCCGGGGAGAGCGGATATAGTGAATGCAGGGTCCGGGGAGAGCGGATATAGTAAATGCAGGGTCTGGGGAGACCAGATATAGTGAATGCAGGGTCCGGGGAGAGCAGATATAGTGAATGCAGGGTCCGGGGAGAGCGGATATAGTGAATGCAGGGTCAGGGGAGACCAGATATAGGGAATGTAGGGTCCTGGGAGAGCGATATAGTGAATGTGGTGTCCTGGGAGAGCGGATATAGTGAATGCCGGGTCCGGGGAGAGCGGATATAGTGAATGCCGGGTCCGGGGAGAGCGGATATAGTAAATGCGGGGTCCTGGGAGAGCGGATATAGTGAATGCCGGGTCCGGGGAGAGCGGATATAGTGAATGCAGGGTACGGGGAGAGCGGATACAGTGAATGCAGGGTCTGGGGAGACCAGATATAGTGAATGCAGGGTCCGGGGAGAGCGGATATAGTGAATGCAGGGTCCGGGGAGAGCAGATATAGTGAATGCAGGGTCCAGGGAGAGCAGATATAGTGAATGCAGGATCTGGGGAGAGCAGATATAGTGAATGCAGGGTCCAGGGAGACCAGATATAGTGAATGCAGGGTCCGGGGAGAGCAGATATAGTGAATGCAGGGTCCGGGGAGATCATGGGGCCCCTGTGTCCTTGCCCAAACTCAAAAAAGCCTATGAAAAAGGTACCAGGGGCTTCTCATGGGGCCCCCTACTGACCCCGGGCCCTCGGGCAGTGCCCGAGTTTCCAAATGGTCAGTCTGCCCCTGGTGTAGTGTGTCTTGCGCATGCATAATGGGAAGCCAGCCGTGAAGCACAAGGAAGTCAAAGCTGGCTTCCAACAAGCAAGATGGCAGTCATGGGGACCCAAAGACTGGCAAAGAACCAGCCAGGGTGATGACACTTCTGAATCTCTGGGCTGGTGAGTGTCTGTATATTAAATGTCAGCGGCTACAGTATTTGTGTACTTGATTGTCAGCATTAGAAATCATTACCAGTGCATAAAGGGTTAACCTGCAGTGATGAGGAAGAGAGGACAGGGAGTCTCTTCCAAGCAATTTGCTGTCTTGCTGGCCATGAGTAAGCCACAACCATGATAATTCCCTACAGAAGCTAAATGTTATATCATCAGGGGCGGTCTGAAAACTCATGGGGCCCCCGGGCAATAGGGGATCATGGGGCCCCTGTGTCCTTGCCCAAACTCAAAAAAGCCTATGAAAAAGGTACCAGGGGCATCTCATGGGGCCCCCTACTGACCCCGGACCCTCGGGTAGTGCCCGAGTTTCCAAATGGTCAGTCCGCCCCGGTATATCACCCACACTGTTGGACCCGGCTCATTTGATTTATGAATAAAGGCTGCTGAACTGTCACAATTTCACACAGGTGGCCAGGGGGCAGTAAAAACAGGCAGCTGAGCTGTAGTTTTACCAACCTCAACCATCCACCTAAAAGATAACATACAGCCAGACATGACTGCACGCATGCTGTGGCCGCAATGCGACTTTTCAAGCTGACAGGTGGAACTACCTGTCAAATGTTCCCATTCAAGTCAAACGAATTACACAGCAACTGCGAGTCAAATGCTTGGCTCATGATTCCGGCATGTTAGTTCCATTCAAAGTTGTCACAGTTGTCGTAAAAAAAAACCAGACAGCTCCGATGTGATCCTAGCCTAACTCCTAAAAATAGAACGATCATTAAAGTTCACTGCAGCTCCCTAAAATAATCTGATTCCTGAAGAGTGACTCACATGTCTACATTTCAGCGCCACGGAGACAAGATATGCCTGTGTGCAAATCCCAATAGCTAGTACATGTATGTATCTATGAGGTGCTAAAGGGGTGGAACCAGGGGCGGACTGACCATTTGGAAACTCGGGCACTGCCCGAGGGCCTGGCGTCAGTAGGGGGCCCCATGAGATGCCCCTGGTACCTTTTTCATAGGCTTTTTTGAGTTTGGGCAAGGACACAGGGGCCCCATGATCCCATATTGCCCGGGGGCCCCATGAGTTGTCAGTCTGCCCCTGGGTGGAACCACATATTAATCACTTGTCCTCCAGTGGATTCCCACCCCCCCTCCTGACCAGGCCATTTTTTGCGTTGCTTTAACTGACAATTCCGCGGTCATGCAACGCTGTACATAAATTAAATTTAGATCCTTTTTTTTGTGCTTTTTGTAAGGGGGGCAGGGGCGGACTGACCACTCATATAAATATACATTTTGAAAAAAAGTGTTTTTCTGATAAAATTTTGCAAATAAATAATCTTTCTTCATAAAGCTTGGCCAAAATGTATTCAGTTATCTTTTTAGCAATAAAAAAAAAAGTAACCCAAATTAGTTTATAACCAAAAAATATAATTATATATTTTTTATATTATAATATAATATTATAATAATATAATTTTAAAAAATGTACATTTTTATTTTATTTTTTTATATTATTTGGTTTTTTTTTTTTCACATACTGTCACCCTAGCAGTACAGTGTCACCATAGTGACACTGTACTACTTGTGGGGGGTGATGAAGATTTTTTTTTACACTGATTGCTTTTACACCCATAAAGGCTGTAAAAGCAATAATTTCTCCTTCACTCTGGCTGCATTCTTGCAGCAATTGAGAAATACTGTGAGAGCTGTGATTAGTCACAACTTGTCACATGGTACAAGGCTGTTGTGAATAGCCTTGTACCATGTGATATCTATGATCATTCACAGATTTTACAAGTAGTAAGCAATGATGTCTAAAGTGACATCTTGCTTACTACTCTGCATGTGATGACTGATTGGCCAATCAGTGATCACATGATCGGAACTTCACACAGAGGTCCTGTACAGCCATCAGTGTTCTGCTGTGTCCTTCGGACACAGCAGGCACCGGATCGTGGTGCTGTAGGCTCCCAGGGAAAGCGCACAAGCAGGGGGCAGGGAGGCCATTTATAAAGTGGTTAATGGATGCACGTCATGTGACTGCTATGATACATTTGTTTACAAACATCAGTTTATAAATCCCCGTTCACATGGAGGTTTCTGATCTGGTCCAGCTGCCCGTTTTTCAGTCTGACCCAATCGGAACCTCCATTCTCTTCCATGTGTCCATTTATACCCACTGACATCCAATCCGATCTGACCTGCAAAAAAGAGACGGATGGTGATCCAATTCCCCTTCTGTTCCTCAAATTGGTTCAGATGGTCATGGACAGGTGGTCCATTTCCATCTGACTGCCCATTGAGGACAGCGAGCAGCTTTGTATCTGCTTTTCAGCAGCGGAGTAGACACAGACCTGTCATCCGCTTGCTCAATAGGTATCAGTGGAAAGATCCCCCTCTGAGCAAGCAGATATGCTAAACGGGTCCACCCCGTGTGAATGGACCCAGAATAATTAAGATATATTTGACGTTTCTGGAGGTTTAGTAGTTGTAGTCTTGTCTTTTAGGCTCCATGGCACTTTAATAATGTGTAAAGTCATGTTACAAACGCACGTTTTTCAGTGTTTTTTAGCATTAGTGTTTATCCGCGTTTTTCCACGTTTGCGTTTTTTAGCACTTTTTTTACCCCCAAAAAAATTTTTGGGATGAAAAAAAATCCAAAAACTCCGGCTTGCCACATTTTACTGTGTTCTGCCACGTTGTTCAGTGTTAAAGCATTTTTACAGTTCAAAAACTCCTCTAGAAACCCACTAGTTCTCGGAGGGTTTTTCCAGCCAAAAAATGCTGATGACAAACTACAGTGCATCAAAAAAGTATTCAAAGCGCTTAACTTTTGCCACATTTTGTTATGTTACAGCCTTATTCCAAAATGGATTAAATTCATTTTTTCCCTCAATATTCTACAAACAATACCCCATAATGACAACATGAAAGAAGTTCGTTTTTAAATCTTTGCAATTTATTAAATATAAAAAAAAAAAAAAAAACCCCATGTACATAAGTATTCCCAGCCTTTGCTCAATACTTTGTTGAAGCCCCTTTAGCACCAATTCCAGCCTCAAGTCATTTGGAGTATGATGCTACAAGTTTGGCACACCTATTTTTGGGCAATTTCTTCCATTCTTCTATGCAGGACTTCTCAAGCTCTATCGGGTTGGATGGGGTGCATTGGTGCACAGCCATTTTCAGATCTCTCCAGAGATGTTCAGTCGGGTTCAAGTCTGGCTCTGGCTGGGCCACTAAAGGACATTCACAGAGTTGGCCCGTAGCCACTCCTTTGTTATGTGGGCTGTGTGCTTAAGGTCGTTGTCCTGTTGAGAGATGAACCGTTGCCTCTGTCTAAGGTCCAGAACGCTCTGGAACAGGTTTTCATCAAGGATGTCTCTGTACATTGCTGCATTCATTTTTCCTTTGATCCTGACTAGTCTCCCAGTTCCTGCCACTAAAAAACATCCCCACAGCATGATGCTGCCACCACCACTATAGGGATGGTATTGGCCAGGTGGTGAGCGGTGCCTGGTTTCCTCCAGACATGACACTTGGCATTCAGGCAAGAGAGTTCAATCTTTGTTTCATCAGACCAGAGAGTTTGTTTCTCATGGTCTGAGAGCCCCTCAGGTGCCTTTTGGCAAACTCCAGGTGGGCTGCCATTTGCCTTTTACTGAGAAGTGGCTTCCGTCTGGCCACTCTACCATACAGGCTTGATTGGTGGAGTTCTGCAGAGATGGTTGTTCTTCTGGAAGGATCTCCTCTCTCCACAGAGAAGCACTGGAGCTCTTTCAGAGTGACCATCGGGTGCTTGGTTACCTTCCTGGCTAAGGCCTTTCTCCCTCGGTCACTCATTTTAGCCAGGTGGCCAACTCTAGGAAGATTCCTGGTGGTTCCAAACTTCTTCCATTTATGGATGATGGAGGCCACTGTGCTCATTGGGACCTTCAATGCTGCAGAAATGTTTCTGTATCCTTCCCCAGATCTGTGCCTTGATACAATCCTGTCTCGGAGGTCTACAGACAATTCCTTGGACTTCATGGCTTGGTTTGTGCTCTGACGTGTACTGTTACCTGTGGAACCTTCTATAGACAGGTTTATGCCTTTCCTAACCATGTCCAATCAACTGAATGCCCCACAGGTGGACTCCAATCAAGTTGTGGAAACATCTCAAGGATGATCAGTGGGAACAGGATGCACCAGAGCTCAATTTTGAGTGTCATGGCAAAGGCTGTGAATACTTATGTACATGGGGTTTTTTCATGTTTTATAAATTGCAAAGATTTCAAAGCAAACTTCTTTCACGTTGTCATTATGGGGTATTGTATGTAGAATGTTGAGGGAAAAAATGAATTTAATCCATTTTGGATTAAGGCTGTAACATAACAAAACGTGGCAAAAGTTAAGTGCTGGGAATACTTTCTGGATGCGCTGTATGTGTGAATGGACACATAGGATAACATGCTGGGGAGTTTACTGGCTGTAGAAAACAACACCAAAAGCCAAAAACAGCCGCTGTAAAAACATCCAGTGTGCATGAGGACTGACTGAGTCTTTGTACAGATCAGATGAGAGCTACAAGACTAGCACAGCCCCTCCCTGCACATATGAAATGCCTTTCAGCTGCCCCGTGCCTGAGACGTTTTAGTTTCATTCCTCTCCTCTGCTGTCAGCGATGGCGTCTGCTGATCTGAGAGAGGAGCTGGACTGTTCCATCTGTCTGAACATTTATACAGATCCTGTAAACCTGAGATGTGGACACAATTTCTGCCGGGTCTGTATTGATCGATCGTTGGATACACAGGAGGGGTCTGGAAGTTATTCCTGTCCTCAGTGCAGAGAAGAGTTCCAGGATCGACCTACACTACAGAGGAACATCACACTACGTAACATAGTGGAGACCTTCCGGTCTACT
This sequence comes from Staurois parvus, assembly GCF_062004578.1. NCBI lineage: Eukaryota > Metazoa > Chordata > Amphibia > Anura > Ranidae > Staurois > Staurois parvus. The sequence continues at coordinate 136,890 of NW_028320004.1, read as the reverse complement.
CAGCCAGATGAGGGGAAGAATGGAATCTTCTGTACTTACTGCATTCACTCCCCTGTACCCGCTGTTAGATCCTGTCTGATGTGTGAAGCTTCTTTATGTAATGATCACCTGAGAGTCCACAGCAAGTCACCAGAACATGTCCTAACTGATCCCACCACTTCCATGGAGAACAGAAAATGCTCCATCCATAGGGATCTTCTTGAATATTACTGTGCTGCAGATGCCGCCTGTATCTGTGTGTTCTGCCGACTGGATAGAGAACACCAGGGACACAAGGTGGAGACTCTGGATGAGTCCTCTGAGAACAATAAACAAAAACTCAGAAATGTTCTGCAGAAATTGATTGCTAATAACAAGAGGATTGAGCAAAGAGTCCAGAGTCTTCAGGAACGTAAGGGAAAAGTACAAGAAAAATCAGCTGGTCTAACAGAGAGAGTCACTGCCCTGTTCATAGAGCTCAGGAGACAACTGGAGGACCTGGAGAAGAGAGTCCTGAGGGAGATCGCCAGCCAGGAAGAGCGGCTTTCATGTCCATTGTCTGAGATGATCCATCAACTGGAGATAAAGAAGGAGGATCTCTCCAGGAAGATGGGGGACATTGAGGAGCTGTGTAACATGACCGACCCCCTGACTGTCCTCCAGGAATCAGACACAGGGGACTTGTGGGATACTGAGGAGGGAGATGATGAGGACAGAGAGAGATATGATAGACTCCTCCATGATGGAGGGGATCTGGAAGTGGCTGGAATCTCACACACATTACACACAGGGATATCTGATATGATAAAAGGGGTAAATGTATGCTTCAATATACAGGAAGCTTCAGACTTATTACTGGATGTGAACACAGCTTATAATTATCTACAGATATCCGGTGACATGAAAACTGCATCCAGATCAAATATGAAGAAGAAACGCTCAGAAACACCAGAGAGATTTCAGGATTATTCTCAGGTATTAAGCAGTCGGAGATTTTCCTCGGGGCGACATTACTGGGAAGTGGATGTGGGAGAATCAGAGTGCTGGATGGTGGGGATGTGCTATCCCAGTATAGAGAGGGGAGGAGAGCACTCACATATCGGAAATAATAGGAAGTCATGGTGTTTGGACAGGTTTAACAATCAGAATTTCATAACACATAACAGAAAGGAGATCCAGTTACCTGACAACCTCTCCAGTAACAGAGTCAGGATCTATGTGGATTATGAGGCCGGGCAGATGTCCTTTTATGATCTGTGTGACCCCATCAGACACCTCCACACCTTCACCACCACCTTCACTGAGCCCCTCCATGCTGTATTAGGTGTAGGAAAAGGTTCTATAACTGTCTCTTGAGGGATCTGAAAGTGTTAAAGATTATAACTTTGAAATAAATTCTGCAGAGAATATGCTGGCATCATAGATATTTAAATATGGGTCATTGTTCAGTCAATGAGATGATAGTAGTAGATGATAGATGATAGTAGGTGGCGTTAGCACAAGTCCCATCATTGGAATCTCTCAGCACTGGAGAGTCTACATTATGATCTTTCCCTGCCCGATCATAGGAGTGAGATTATTCAGGGGTTCATTAACCTCCTTGGCGGTATTCTCGAGTGTAGCTCGGGGTAAAATTTCTATACCAAGAGCGGTAACCCCGACCTACACTCAGGCTTACCATGCGGCGTTGCTCAGGGAGTCCCTGCAGAGCTTACCTTGTCCTTCGCTCCCGCGATGTGTCCCCTGCAGCGTCCCCGGCCATCTCCTCTGGCCAATGCCGGCATCCGGCTTCCGTGTTCCGATCCCTGTGACGGCGGGAAATTTGAAATTTTTTAAAAATGTAATTTTTGCTGTCATTGCTGTTTCAATGCATTTCACATACATTTTGTCCCGAGTGCTTTGTCCGACGCCCTGTCTGCATTTTTACTGTTCTTTCTGCCTGGAAACTTAGAAAAGTCCATGGCGTCCAAAAAGCGTCCCTTTACGTCAAAAGCGGTTTTAGAACAGCGATAGTAAATCAGAACCACTTGCAGATTTGAGTGATAATGATTCGTGGGGGAAATTCGTCATCAGACACTGAAAACGATTTTGCGACTTTGCTCAGCGATGTGCGAATTTGCCTCTGTATTTCAAATTTCAGTGTTTTTGGTTTGATTATATTATTGAATTAAATTTATTATTATTATATTATTATTTTTTATGATTATTTATTAAATTATAATTTATGATTTCGTGTTTCAAGTTTTATCATACCCGGGATGTTTACTAGACTCTTGTTCGGACAGATTTCAGTGAGTTATTCCTAAGAATTACAGCCTACAATAAAAAACTACATATTTCTATGCAAAAAAATGGTACTGCTTTCAGCACAAAAAATCGGAAAGAATCATACCGCCAGGGAGGTTAAACATTAAGGGTTAAGTTAAGACTAGGGTTAAGATTTTACTATTTCTCCACAAAAATATTTTGGTGAGTCAGAGTTGTCACCCTAGAACCGGAAATGTATTACTGGAAGGATCACCAGCCAAAAAGGAAGGGGAAAAAAGCCTCATGCAGGCCATACATGGGTCGAAACCTGAACAAATTTTTCATTTTGTAAAGCGCTGCGCAAACTGTTGGTGCTACATAAATCCTGTATATTAATAATAGAAAATCTGAAATGTCGTGCATTTTGTAACGCGATGGTGCCTCCATTGATTTTAAAATTCGACCGACCAATCCTTTAATTTCACTTCGTTGCTACAGAATTTTCGTGGCCAAGAATTTTCTTTTCTTTCCAGGTCACAGCTCATTTCTGTTTTGATTACATTTCATGCATGATTCTCCCATCATTGATTAGAAATTCGTTCATTTTTCAAAAAATTTCCGACTCAAATTCAATGGTCACTTGAAAATCGACCGTTGCTGTGGCCCACTAATGGTGCAAAATTCAAAAGAAAATTCTTTGAGAAGATTTGCGAAAGAAAATTATTTCGGAATTCGACTTATATATGGCCGGCTTTAAAAAGAAAGTAATACAACCGTCACAGCTAAAGACTGGTAAACTAGCTCCGGGTACCCAGGGCACATGCCTGTTTCTCCAGCAGGGTGCCCAGGTCTGACGCTGTGGTGCAATTTTTTTTTTCTCGATTCCCTGCAGTTCACGCTACTGACCTCAGATACAGCGGCTGCAGCTTAGGGCCAAGCAAGGCTTTTAATTGGTGATTCTACCAAGGGCGGACTGACCATTGGGGAACTCGGGCACTGCCCGAGGGCCCGGGGTCAGTAGGGGGCCCCATGAGATGTCCCTGGTACCTTTCATAGGCTTTTTTGGGTGTGATTTGAGTGTGGATGAGGACACAGGGGCCCCATGATCCCCTATTGCCTGGGGGCCCCATGAGTTGTCAGTCCACCCCTGGATTCTACTGTGGGTGGAGTCCTATAGGGAGCAGCTCTTTGCTTAGGGGGATTTGTACTCTAGGTGAGTTCTTGTGGGGAGGAGCTATGTGCTGGGGTTGATTCCTCTATAGTGGGGTTCCTTGTTGGGGTCTGATTTTTCTGGGGGGGGGAGCTCTTTGCTGGGAGGTGATTCTACTATAGCGAGGGGGGGGGGGGTTTGTGGGAAGGAACTCTTTTCTGGAGGGGAGGGGTGATTCAGCTGTGGTGGGTTTTTGTGGTAAGAAGCTTTTTGCTGGAGGTGATTCTGCAGTGGGGGGGATTTCAGCTGGAGAATATTTACTCTTTTGGGTGGGTGCTTTGCTAGGTGGGTTGCTTAAAGTGTTCCTAAACCCATGACAGTACAATCAGTCTTTAGATGCAGTAAAGCATGCTTGTTATACTCACTGTGGAACCTAAGGGGTTAATCATCTGCATTGTGTAAAAAAAGCTGTTTGATCCTGTCTTCTCTGCTTCTCCTCTTGTTCAAATGTCCATGTCTTATCTCCTGATAAGACAGACTGAACCGTAGCCATTCTGCACATGCTCAGTTTAGTGTGTATTGCTAGAGAGGTTTTTTTTTCTTGGGAGAGTGCATGAGATCATCATAGGGCCAATCAGCACTGTCCAGACAGAGGTCATGAGTTTTGCATCTTCCTAAAGCAGAATGAAAACTCCTCCTACAAGCTTTAACCAGTGCTCTGCTGGACACTGATAGAAGTCATGAGACTGCTCTAACTGCTGATGAGAAAAGGTATTTAGCAGTTTATGTTTACTAAAATAATTGCATTTCCATGTTGTGTGTACTGTTGGAGATCAGATATAGTGAATGCAGGGTCTGAGGAGACCGGATATAGTGAATGCAGGGTCCGGGGTGACCGGATACAGTGAATGCAGGGTCCGGGGGGACCGGATATAGTGAATGCGGGGTCCGGGGAGAGCAGATATAGTGAATGCAGGGTCCGGGGAGAGCAGATATAGTGAATGCAGGGTCCAGGGAGAGCAGATGTAGTGAATGCAGGGTCCGGGGAGAGCAGATATAGTGAATGCAGGGTCCAGGGAGAGCAGATGTAGTGAATGCAGGGTCTGGGGAGAATCGATATAGTAAATGCAGGGTACAGGAAAACCAGATATAGTGAATGGAAGGTCCGTGAAGACCAGATATAGTGAATGCAGGGTCCGGGGAGACCAGATATAGTGAATGCAGGGTCTGGGCAGACCGGATATAGTGAATGCAGGGTCCGGGGATACCGGATATAGTGAATGCAGGGTCCGGGGAGACCGGATATAGTGAATGCAGGGTCCGGGGAGACCAGATATAGTGAATGCAGGGTCCGGGGAGACCAGATATAGTGAATGCAGGGTCCGGGGAGACCGGATATAGTGAATGCAGGGTCCGGGGAGACCGGATATAGTGAATGCAGGGTCCTGGGAGAGCGGATATAGTGAATGCAGGGTCCTGGGAGAGCGGATATAGTGAATGCAGGGCCCTGGGTTTAGTAACACTTTACGTGAAGGGGAGACTGCATTACAGAGGAGAGGGTTTATGTTAGGGCTTTGCTTTCGAGTGGGATGTTTGCTGGAGATGATTTCTTGAGGGGATTTTTCTGGAGAGGGTTGGTCAGGGGTAAGGGGGGTTCTGGGGAGGCATAGTTTTATTATGGAACTCACAATTTCAATACACCTTACCTCTGCACTCTGTGGGTTGGGAGTGTATGTTAGGAGTGTACAATATACAGAGGTCAGGAATATGTAATGACTCCTGACTGTCATACCCTGAACACTGTACTGTATGATATACAACCTGTATTGTTTTACCATACCTAGAGGCCACTACAATTTGTATGGTAGACCATGCGTTATATAATTCTGACTGCTGCACTCTATATACTAAGCATTAATACTTCTGACCACTGCACTCTGTATACTAGGTTGTACTTTAATACTCCTGACTGTAGCACCCTGCATGCTGAGCTGTACATTAAGTACTCTTGACCCCTGCATTATATACACTATGCTGTACATTACATTATGTGTTTGTGAGCCCCGCATAAAGTTGCTATATTGTACCCAACCAGGGGCGGACTGACCATTCGAAAACTCGGGCACTGCCCGAGGGCCCAGGGTCAGTAGGGGGCTCCATGAAATGCCCCTGGTACCTTTTTATAGGCTTTTTTGGGTGTGCTTTAAGTGTGGGCAAGGACACAGGGGCCCCATGATCCCCTATTGCCCAGGGGCCCCATGAGTTGTCAGTCCGCCACTGTACCCAACTCATTTGAAGAAGTTCTTAAGGTAGGCCAAGTCTATAATCTGCGTGTAAAAGGCATATGCAATGCAAGAGTTTAACATTTTTAAAGATTGTGCTGAGGTTTATACACTACACTGCCAAACGTATTGGGACACCCATCCAAATCATGTGATTCAGGCGTTACAATCACTTTCATGGCCACAGATGTATAAAATGAAGCCCCTATGCATGCATACTCTCTGGAGTGACCAATCACGCTTCTCTTTCTGGCAATCCGATGGACGTGTCTGGGTTTGGCAGTTTCCAGGAGAACGGTACTTGCCTGACTGCATTGTGCCAAGTGTAAAGTTTGGTGGCGGGGGGATTATGGTGTGGGGTTGTTTTTCAGGGGTAGGGCTTGGCCTCCTAGTTCTAGTGAAGAGAACTCTTAAGGCGTCGGCATACCAAGACATTTTGGAAAGTTTCATGCTCCCAACTTTGTGGGAAGAGTTTGGGGATGGCCCCTTCCTGTTCCAACATGACTGCCCACCAGTGCACAAAGCAAGGTCCATAAAGACATGGAGGAGCCAGTTTGGGGTGGAGGAACTTGACTGTCCTGCACAGAGTCCTGACCTCAACCCCATAGAACACCTTTGGGATGAATTAGAGCGGAGACTGCGAGCCAGGCCTCCTCCCCCGACATCAGTGCCTGACCTGACAAATGTGCTTCTGGAAGAATGGTCCAACCTTCCCATAGACACCCTCCTAAACCTTGTGGACGGCCTTCCCAGAAGAGTTGAAGCTGTTATAGCTGCAAAGGGCGGGGCCAACTCAATATTGAACCCTACAGACTAAGACTGGGGGGCCATTAAAGGTCATGTGTGTGGAAAGGCCGGCGGCCCAATACTTTTGGCAATATAGTGTATGTGTCTGTGAGACTCTTGCTTATGGCACAGTAATAAAGTATATCTATAGCCTAAACCTTTTTTGTTATGGATAGAGTAGGATGTATTTAAAGCCCTGGCAGTCTTTTTATTTTTTGCTTTCTGCCTTCTCTTGAGAACATTTTCTTTTACTCCTTTTCCTAGAGATGCAACAAGATGTGTCCACTAACCCCCCCCCCCCCCCTTCAAAAAATGCATTTTACCAGTCCTTACCTGTGACGGTTGTATTACTTTTCTTTTTCTTAAGGCTTTTTTCTCTTCCTTTCTGTCTGGTGATCCTACCAGTAATTCATTTCCTGTCCTAGGGTGACAACTCTAGCTCATTATACTGTATCTGTGGAGAAATAGTGTTGTGACCCCCCCCTTTCCTCTTCTCCATAATCTATATGGGGGAGGGGGATTGTAGTTTTCAGATGTAACCTGAGCAAGGATGATAACACTGCAGACTACACAGGACAGTACTGGATTTGCGATAGTATAGTATAATATCAGTATTAATCAAGGAACAGGATTTTTAGAATGAAGTTAAAAGTGCAAAATCAAAGGGTAGTAGGGAGGGGGGGGGGGGCGGGGGGGAATAGGAAAGGGGTGGGGTAAAAGGTCACCAAGATTAAGGAGATTTGCGGGGAATGTTATGATAGGTAGGTGGAATGTAATTTGTCTGTTTTATTGGCTTTTGTATATTTAAAAAGGTGATGTGAAAAATTCATAAAAAATATAAAAAAAAAAAGTGCTGGATTTGCGGCAGATATAATAAAACATTACAGATGGTATATTTAACCACTTGCCCTCCAGAGGATTTACCCCCCTTCCTGACCAGGCCATTTTTTGCGAAACGGCGCCGCACTACTTTAGCTGACAATTGCGTGGTCATGCAACGCTGTACATAAATGAAATTAATATGTTGTTTACACACAGGTCTCTCCCCTGTCAGTGATACTTGGCGATCGCCAGGTGCCAGCGGGGAATCTCCGACCGGGACCCAGTGATCGACATCTGTAGCCACCAATGGTGGCGCGGGTAGGGTGGCGCGCATGCGTGCTCCCTACCTGGAAATGCAAATCTTATATTTATATATTTAATTGGGGTATCCAGCGCCATAATAATTATGTATGATCTGATCTGAGGTGCTGAGGATTGCCTTGTATGCTAGCCGCCCATATTTTGTGCTTTGCGCTCACTTACCCCACCTTTTATTTATATATATATATATATATATATATATATATATATGTGTGTGATTTTGCACAGCCCTGTAGTAGTAGTTCAGCTATAGGGGGGTCAGGAAGATTTGTATTTAGGCCGGAGTAGGACACGGTGGAGGGTTTGTCCTTCCCGCCATGTATATAAATATTGGGTAGTATAAAATGATACGGACATCTGTTTTTCCTATAAGTGAATCAGATTCCTATTTTTATTCCCTGACCTTTTACTAGAAATACAACACCAGGAATCTGATTGGCTGGTAAGAGCAACACAGAAAATGTTGGTTATGTGTTATAGGGAAAAAATAAATTGCCATCAGACGATGGAGCGACGAGGAGGCAATACATACAGATGTACAGATCATACTTAAAGCGAATCTCTTGGCAAAACCGTTTTGTTAGTTGTAGATAGGATGGGGAAGACCCTTTGTTACGTTTTTAATTCTGTCTGTGTCCCCATTGTGGAGATTCGCCTGTCTATCTGTACTGGCGACCATTGTCACTGGAAAAGAAAATGAGGCGAAATACAACATTTTAGAGTTGTCCACCAAAGCAAGAGAATTCACCAATTGGGATCCCCCGCCTCTCAGGGGATCAGGAAGGAATTGTTTCCCCTGCAGGAGCAAATTGGATTGTGCTTTGCTGGGTTTTTATTTTGCCTTCCTCTGGATCAACTGTGGGTGTAGGATTGTAACTTTTTTTTAATGATTGAACTGGATGGACTTTTGTCTTTTTTCAGCCAGACTAACTATGTAACTATTGAATATTTGTTCTGGTGACATCTATTTAGGAGAAAAATTGCCTCACTATGGCATATTTCCTCTAGCTTTCTATTGGGTTACTGGGATAGGAAGTGAAGCGAAATTTCCCCAATGGCACACAAATGAAAAAAAAAAAGAACTTGTCAGGGGCTTTACCTCTTTCCTACTCTAATCTAATTAAAACAAAGAGCTGATAGCACATGTGGAATGGAAGTCAGCGGGATTAGCAGACAACATGTTTTAGGGACCAGGCTTGAGAATGGGGGGGGTGGGGGCAGTGTCCCTGAAACACCTTTCCTGCTATTCCTATTGAGTGCCAGGTCAGGTATATGCGGATTGGATGTGGTATGAACCGCATCCAATCCACATGACATGTGACATAACATTGCTTCCTATGGTGCCTGTCCACATAGGTCTGGTGCACTGGCGGTTTTAGTGCGGATTGAAAAAGAGTCCTGCCTGATTTCTGAGCAGTGCGGTCCGGTTCCGGTGTAGATTACAGGCTATTGACTTCTATGGGAATCGCTTAACTGCTTTCCCGCCGCCCAATAGCAGAAATACTGCTACAAGGAGGCAGGGCTGTGCAAAATCACATATATATGTGATTTTGCATTTCCACGTAGGGGGTGCCACCATTGGCGGCTTCAGCTGTTGATCACCGGGTCCTGGCCAGTGATTCCCTGCTAGCACCTGGCGATTGCCGAGTATCACTTGCAGGGGAGAGACCTGTGTGTAAACAAAACAGTTCTCTCCCCTGTCAGCTCCTGCACATTGTTTTGTATTGCTGTGCATAGCAGAGCAATACAAAGCAATGTGCTGACACAGTGAAACAGCACACAGTTAACCCTTTGATCGCCCCAGATGTTAACCCCTTCCTGCCCAGTGCCATTAGTACAGTGTCAGTGCTTTTTATTAGCACTGATCACTGTATTGGTGTCACTGGGGATGTCAGTGGCAGTTAGTCAGTTCCCCCCAGGGTCAAAATACCCACCGCAGTCCTTCAATAAATCGCTGATCGCCGCCATTACTGGCATTAAAGGAAAAAAAACAGTATCTATACCGCCATTTGTAAACGCTATAACTTTCACGTAAACCAATGAATTTACACGTATTGGGATTTTTATTTTAGCAAAAACATGTCGCAGAATACATTTTGGCCTAAATTTATGATGAAATTAGATTTTTTAAATTTTTTTACTGGATATGTTTTATAGCAAAAGGTCAAAAATATTGTTTTTTTCTCAAAATTGTCGGTCTTTTTTTGTTTATAGCGCAAAACATAAAAAAGGCGATCAAATACCACCGAAAGAAAGCTCTATTTGTGGGGAACAAAAAAGACATAAATTTCATTCGGGTGCAGCGTTGCATGATCGTAAAGTAACGCTGCACCGTATCACGAGAAATGGCCTGGTCAGAAAGGGGGGTAAATCCTCTGGAGGGCAAGTGAACCACACATGTCGTCAGTTGTAAACAGGATTGCAGTTCAGGATTAGGATTGCAGTTCAGGATCAGGATTAGGATTGCAGTTCAGTATCAGGATTGCAGTTCAAGATCAGGATTGCAGTTCAGGATCGGGATCGCAGTTCAGGATCGGGATCGCAGTTCAGGATCGGGATCGCAGTTCAGGATCGGGATCGCAGTTCAGGATCGGGATTGCAGTTCAGGATCGGGATTGCAGTTCAAGACCAGGATTGCAGTTCAGGATCGGGATTGCAGTTCAGGATCGGGATTGCAGTTCAGGATCGGGATTGCAGTTCAGGATCGGGATTGCAGTTCAAGACCAGGATTGCAGTTCAGGATCGGGATTGCAGTTCAGGATCGGGATTGCAGTTCAGGATCGGGATTGTTGTTCAGGATCGGGATTGCAGTTCAGGATCAGGATTGCAGTTCAGGATCACGATTGCAGTTCAGGATCACGATTGCAGTTCAGGATTAGGATTGCAGTTCAGGATCAGGTTTCAGCAGAGTTTGCTCTTTCCCTCCCCTCCTTCTCCGCACCTCAGCAAAACAAAAAAGCCTTGCAAATCCACATCCAAACTGGTCCTGAAGCTGTGAATAGTACAATCTGCAACTAAATCACAAAAACCGGTCCTAAACCGCGGAACAAGTAGACCGCACTGAAACCGGACCTTGAAATCCGGAATGGACATGGCACTGACTTTTCGCTTCCATGTTTGTTATCAGCTGCTGCAGATGCCATTTACTATGACACATGACCCCAGGTCCATTATGCCAGTGCTGGCTTCAGATGTGACAACTTACCGGCTTTGAGCCAATTCTGCTTCAGTTTTCTGGCAGTGCTGTTTCATAGAGATTGTGGCTGTCTTTGAACGCTAACTAGTGAATAGGTAATAAATCTGCTTGATAATAAACTTTTTTGTTCTGTCTTTATTAATGTTCTGACTGCCTGCCTAATTTTTTGGAGTCCTAAAATGCCAAGACAGTATAAACAAGAGAAGATAAACACAGCAAGGTATTTAGTATTTTAGTTATGAGTATTTTGAAATTTAAATTTTTTCCAAAATTTTGGGGTCTTTTTTTGGAGGCCCTGAAGTGCTTGGACAGTAGAAAAACCTGCAAACATGACCACATTTTGGAAGCAGCCACCCCAATGTATTTGCTGAAAGCCATGGTGGGTATTTTTAAGGTCTCCGTTTATGCCACAAACTTTTGGAAAATAAAGAAAATGATTCTATTTTTTACACAAAGTTGTCATTTTAAAGCGCCCAAAAGGGGAAGTTCTGCTTTAAGGACTGCTCCCCATTAAGGATTGGCACCTTTCGGGGGCGGGAGCGGGTACTCGAATTTGCCAGGTACCCACTCCCACTTCTGGTCCGATCTACTAAGCGATCGGAAGCGGAAGGTGTCCTCCCTCCCTGTAGTCTTTTAGGACATGTGACAGGTCCCAGAAGACTACAGGACCATTCATGAAGCGCAGCGCTTCTCGTGCATGCACAGTGGGTACCCGGCTGTGAAGCCGCAAGCTGTCACAGCCGGGTACCCACACTGAAGATGCCGGCCTTCTGTAATACAGGATGGCCAGTGAAACGGACTGTGGAGGACACACCACGGGACCGAGGGACAGGTGAGTGGCTGTTTTTTAAAAGTCAGCAGCTACAGTTTTGATAGGGTGAGTGGAACTCTGCTTTAATTTTTTTTTTTTTTTTTTTTAATAAATATTTATTAATTTTCTTTCAAATACAAATTACAAACACCTGTTTCTATAAAAAAACATCAAATCGAAATATTCTTATTGACATAACTTATCTATATCCCACTTCCCCTACCCTCCCTTCCCCCCCCCCCCACCCCCCTCCCACTCAGCAATTCACTTCTCTAAAACCATTTCTAAACTCAACTTTTATTTCGAGGGGCATAAATCATCATCATATATTTCACTTTTTCTCTATATTCCTCCCATTTTTTCCACTTTATATTATACTTCTCCATCATATCCATATCCATATAATATAATCTTTCCGTCGCACAAATCTGATTCATTCCGATCAACAAATCTTCCTCTGTCGGCACCTCCCTTTTTTTTCCAGAACCTGGGTATAAGACTCTTAGCTGCGCTCAAGAAATATCCCAATCCTGAATCCTTATATGATTTCACTGAAAGCTCTGAGACATGGAGAAGACATAGCTCTGGATCCAATCTAATGTCAATCTCAGTAATTTTTCTTACTAAGTATACAATTTTGCTCCAAAACACCTGTATTTTTAAACACTCCCACCATACATGATATAACGTACCCACTTCTCCACATCCTCTCCAACACAATGGTGAAATCTCCCTGTTCAATTTGTGCTCCACATTTGGTGTGATGTGCCGTCTTACTAAACACTTATAGTTCAACTCCACTTCCCGCATACTAGTGTTTTCGTGAATTAATCTAAGCATTTTCCTCTGCTGCTCCTCAGTTATTTCCCTTCCCATGTCTTTTTCCCACTTCTCTATATATATTAATTTTGTGCCTGTGTCTAAATCCGTTAATATTCTATACATTTTTGCAACTGCGTGTCTCCCATCTCCCCGTGCTTCTAATAATTTTTCAAATACATTCCACTCCTTTCTGGTTCTCACAGGTTTTGGGAGACTCCCAAAGAAATATTTCAATTGATGATATCGTAACTTGTCAGGAACTCTGCTTTAATAAGATATTTCTCACACAGCATGGGCACACTTAGATTTACACCCTAAAACACATTCTCCTACTTCTCCTGAGTATGGGGATACCACGTGTGTGAAGCTTTTTTCACAGTCTAGCAGCTTAGAGGGGCCCAAAATCCAAGGGGCACTTTCAGGCTTTCAAGGGGCACAAATTATGCATCTGATTTGCTGGCTACCTATCACATTTTTGGAGGCCCTGGAGCACCAGCACAGTAATAGTTTTTGGGATACAGTATAAAGGAAAATATGGACACAGCATAGACTTACTTAAAATGACACCTCAAGAAACATTCTACTCCTCCTCCTGAGTATGGGGATACCACATATGTCAGAGTTTTTCACAGCCTAGATGCATAGAAGGGCCCAAAAATGTAAGGATCACCTTCAGACTTTCATGGGTCATACTGTAAAGGAAATGTGTAAATTCTGTATAATATTGTATGCTTTTCCTGTGTATTGTACACTGCACTCACTGTGCACTCGGCACTAATAATGTTTTCATTACCTTTGCATTCCTTCAAGTCCTGATTAGAAATTAGCCTGCCTATGTAACGCCCTGGTTACCAACAAAATACAATTGTAATATAAATGTGTTACCTACATAATCATGTGTAAAAAAAAACTGCAAGTGCGCTGAATAAACAGAACAGTGATTTGAAAAGATGCTGAGTGTATCTTTTTGTGTCTGTTATCGACTGCCGTAATTATTCTGAATTTGGAACCAATGATCAATATGAAGAGAGGAGTTGCCTATCTATGAAATGTCATTATTTTGTTTCATTATTTAAATTAAAGTATTCAATCATTTACATTATTTTATTTAGTTTAATTTGTTTTTGGAATTTGTTTCATGTATTTTATTTTCGGATTCAATTCAATTCAGCCGAAATCGAAAAATTTGAATTTCGTAAGACGGTTATATTCGATTTTATACTGTTTTATTGTTTTTCTATTCTATTCCGTTCTTTTCTATTGCTAATCTATTCGAATTCAAAGTTATTCTATTCAAATTTCAGAAGACAGTAATATTCTTTCTATTGTTTTGTATTCAATTGAATTATATTTTTTTTTTGTTCTATTCTATCCTACTGTTTTCTATTCTATTATTTTCTTTTCTGTTTGTTTTGGCACATTTTGCTGGTTGGAAGCTAAAAAGAGTGGGAAATTTGAGTAGAGAGTGAACAACAGTTTTGCTTTTGACTGCTGATTGCTGGTGCTTGTACAAAGCTGTCCATAACTCTGACCCAAACTACATCACCGACCTAATATCCAAATACCACCCAAAACGCACCCTCCGCTCCTCACAAGACCTCCTTCTCTATAGTTCCCTGGTCTCCTCATCCCTTGCCCACCTCCAAGACTTCTCCAGGGCATCACCCATCCTCTGGAACTCCTTACCCCAATCCATCAGACTATCACCTACTCTCCTCTCCTTTAGGCGCACCCTGAAAACCCATCTCTTCAGGGAAGCCTAACCCGCCCTCTGCTAATTGCCGATCTCCTCCACTCTTCCTACCACTCCATCCCCCACAGCTTTTCCTCCCGTACCACTATCCCCTCCCTCCTAGATTGTAAGCTCCAAGGAGCAGGGCCCTCGAACCCCTCGTGTATCGCATTGTATTGTTATTGTACTGTCGCATGTACTGTCTCCCATTGTAATGTACAGCGCTGAGGGAACTGTTATTGCTATATAAATACTGTATAATAATAATAATACAAATATATGCCACTCATTTCAGATATTTATTTGTCAAAAATTTTGAAAACCATTTATCATTTTCCTTCCACTTCACATTAATGTGCCAGTTTATGTTGGTCTATCACATAAAATCCCAATAAAATACATTTACATTTTTGGTTGTAACATTACAAAACGTGGAAAATTTCTAAGGGTATGAATACTATTTCAAGGCACTGTACCATTCTGGCCATAAAAAGAGTTTCTTGAAGGAAAATACTATAATATTTATCGCTCTCTAAGTCAGGAAGTAAGCCCAGTAGACGCTGCTTAGGGCATAAGGTAAGAGGGGAGCCCAATTTTTCATGCAAAAACCCTGACCACCTGAACCCAGTACCCTTGAATAACAGAACATGATCAAAGAAGATGGTAAAAGGTGCCATTGGTGAGCCTCACATCTAAGACAAAGTGGACTATATTGTGGTTGGTATCTAGATAAGCGAACTGGCATCAGGTAGGCTCTATGAAGTATGTACAAGTGAGTAAGGAGGTCTGACAATTTCAAAGAGACCGCCTTACTTAAGTCTAGCACCTCTTCACAGGATTCGTCTTCCAACTCCCCCACATTTGCCTCCCATCAGTATTTAAGCTGAGAGGCCAAGTTTGTGGCAGTTGGTAGAGGGAGACAGTTAAAGAACGTGGACGTAAGCATTTTAGACTCCACACCTAACATCACATCCAGGGGATGCAGAGAGTCCAGATTCAGGGCAGAGTTGCCAAATTGAGTGCAAAGTACATGTCAGAGTTAGAGGTAGTGGAAAAACCTAAAATTGGGAAGCTCAAATTTTGATTTGAGTTCTTGAAAGGATTTGATACCTGCACTGGAGAATACCTGGGAAACATACAAGATTCCTCTAGAGACCCACAATTGAAAGTCAGGGATGGTGTGCAATTCGGGAGGTGTGGATTATCCCACAAAGGGGTGTGAGCATGTGTGATAGGGGCATGCAACTTACAGGTGGCCAACTCCCAGATTTTCCAGTGGTGGTACAGTAACCCCTTTCGACCTCATAATTGAGGTATCTCATATGCCTTTTAAAAGCAGTTGGGAAGGGTGAGTAGCCCAGGAGAAGGATGGGGAGCATACTAGGGTGGGATACCAGTCTTTGTCGCCCTTATTTAAGTGGAAGAAATGGGATAATTGGGTAGCCAAAGAGTAGAGATTAAAATCCTGAAGTGCTGTGCCCCCTAAATGAGTGGGATTCTTGAGAGTTCACCAAGACAATTTATAATGAGACTTACCCCATACAAAGGTGTTGGACAGGGAGTCCAGGGATTTGAAAAGCATTTTTAATAACATGCAATTACAATATGACTTGTGTCACAATTGTATACACTATAGTATTATTGTTTTGTTTGCTAATTTGTTTTTCACTTTCCCACAAAAGTGGAGTTGCTCTTTAAGTGTGGTTCATGCCTGAGATTTGCACCTTGAAAATCCCATCTTTTTGCTATATTTCCTTTTTGAATTTTTCGGGGATGTGGTGCATGGTGTAGCCCTTGAGAATTTATTTAGTTAAAAAAAATTAAATTTTAAATTGAAGAATTCCATATGCACAAAATCACAATCATCAACTTGCACACAAGTGCCATTATAAATAATGGCAAGAAAAGAAAAAGCACAGTCAAAACTGTATAGTTCCCTTATGTTGTTGTCGAGTAGGGAAGTATCCTCTTACATTGTTGGTCAGAGGGAGAAAAGCCCCCTTACATTGGGTGTCAGTGGAGAACTGTCCTTTGTACATTGGTGGTCATTGGAGAAGAGCCCCCTTATATTGGTGGTCAGTGGAGACATGTCCCCTATATATTGGTGGATTTTGGAGAAGCGCCCTCGTATTTAAAGGGTCAGTATAGAAGTGGGGGATATAAAAGGGTTGTCCTGCAATAATAGCAGTGAGAAGAATTCCCCTCTATTATCTCTATTATTGGTCAGTGGGAAGGCTCTCCTTACATTGGTGACCAGTGGGAAGAATTCCCCCCTATTATTAGTCAGTGGGAAGGCTCCCCTTACATTGGTGACCAGTGGGAAGAATTCCCCCCTATTATTAGTCAGTGGGAAGGCTCCCCTTACATTGGTGACCAGTGGGAAGAATTCCCCCCTATTATTAGTCAGTGGGAAGGCTCCCCTTACATTGGTGACCAGTGGGAAGAATTCCCCCCTATTATTAGTCAGTGGGAAGGCTCCCCTTACATTGGTGACCAGTGGGAAGAATTCCCCTCTATTATTGGTCAGTGGGAAGGCTCCCCTTACATTGGTGACCAGTGGGAAGAATTCCCCTCTATTATTGGTCAGTGGGAAGAATGCCCCTTACATTGGTGATCAGTGGGAAGAATGCTCCTTTCATTGGGGGTCAGTGGGAAGAATGTCCCTTACATTGGTGATCAGTGGGAAGAATGTTCCTTACATTGGGGGTCAGTGGGAAGAATGTCCCTTACATTGGTGATCAGTGGGAAGAATGTCCCTTACATTGGGGGTCAGTGGGAAGAATGTTCCTTACATTGGTGATCAGTGGGAAGAATGTCCCTCACATTGGTGGTCAGTGGGAAGAATGCTCCTTACATTGGTGGTCAGTGGGAAGAATGTCCCTCTATTATTGGTCAGTGGGAAGGCTCCCCTTACATTGGTGACCAGTGGGAAGAATTCCCCTCTATTATTGGTTAGTGGGAAGAATGCCCTTTACATTGGTGGTCAGTGAGAAGAATTTCCTCTACAGACAACTAAAAATGTCATTGGTATAAGTGGGAACCACAAAGATTAGAGGAGAGGTCATTAGCTCTGCCAAGGGGCAATGATGCAGAACAATGCAGGTGCCAATCAACAAAAAGATCAAACTGCCAATGCTTTCTTCTCAAAGAACCCCCCAAGACCCCTGGACAAACTTTAGTTGAGAAAGGCTAATAAAACTAAACTTTGTATTAAATGTATACACTCTATACTCCACTTCTCTCTCTTTCACTCCATATTTACCAGAATTATTGATAAGCTTGAGAGTTATATCACACCATTCACAGTTTGGATATTACGGAGTTCCTCTAAAAAAAACTCTTATGTGGGGATGATACAGGTTAATTGGTGGGTAATGCTCGGGGCTTGGCACATAGCTGGTCATTAAGGATACTGTCACGCTTATTAGCATGCAGCCATTTGGAGTCCTGACACTCAACTCCCGGGGGCAGCTTGAAGGTGAATTTCTGGAGCAGAGCAGAGAGGAGAAGGAAGAGCTCCATTCTGGCCAAATTCTCTCCGGCACAAACTCGCTTTCCTGAAGAAAAGAAAAGGAAAATTTGCACATGAGGCAGAATTATAAATCCATCCAAGCAAACTGCTATGTTAACTGCATTGAGTAATATTTTAGCAAAATGAGCACATAAGTAGCAGAAGCATCATTGTAAAATCATAAGTGTTTTGTGGATTCAAAAGTGTTTAGATGTACACAAACAAGCAGAAGACTTCATTAAAGAGAGTGGGGTCAATAGATTTGTCCAGCCAAAATCAGTACATATAGTAGCCCAGTGTGTAGATTTGGCATGATTCAGACTGCGAGGGCATCTCCTGTGGACAGCCCTCTTCAGATCGCCCCACAGATTTTCCATCGGATTCAGGTCTGGGCTCTGGCTGGGCCATTCCAAAACTTTCATCTTCTTTTGGTGAAGCCATTCCTTTGTTGATTTGGATGTATGCTTTGGGTTGTTGTCAAGCTGAAAGATGAAGTTCCTTTTCATGTTCAGCTTTCTAGCAAAAGCCTGAAGGTTTTGTGACAAAATTGACTGGTATTTGGAACTGTTCATAATTTCCTCTACTTTGACTAAGGCCCCAGTTCCAGCTGAAGAAAAACAGGCCCACAGCATGATGCTGCCACCACCATGCGATGGCATCTTCTGTTCACAGCCCTCTTCAGATCACCCCACAGATTTTCGTTCGGATTCAGGTCTGGGCTGTGGCTGGGGCATTCCAAAACTTTCATCTTCTTCTGGTGAAGCCATTCCTTTGTTGATTTGAATGTATGCTTTGGGTCGTTGTCATGCTGAAAGATGAAGTTCCTCTTCATGTTCAGCTTTATAGCAGAAGCCTGAAGGTTTTGTGACAATATTGACTGGTATTTGGAGCTGTTCATAATTCCCTCTACCTTGACTAAGGCCCCAGTTCCAGCTGAAGAAGAACAGCCCCAAAGCATGATGCTGCCACCACCATGCTTCACGGTAGGTATGGTGTTCTTTTGATGATGTGCAGTGCTGTTTTTGTGCCAAACATATCTTTTGGAATTATGGCCAAAAAAGTTCAGCCCTTGGTTTCATCAGACCAGAACACATTTTCCCACATGCTTTTGGGAGACTTGCAAAATTTAGCCTGGTTTGGATGTTTTTCTTCATAAGAAAAGGCTTCCGTCTTGCCGCTCTACCCCATAGAACCAAATGCGATTTCTCCTGCGCTCCGGGACCCAGGCCGGTGGTGAGTAGATGAAATCAAACTCCGGAAAAGCAACCACCGGAATAAACAAGGTCGTGCAGCTCCACACCAAGGCTGGGGAAGCCCGAACAGAACTGTGAAGTAAAACAACAAGAAGCGCACCAACCTTGCGCATTACCTCAGTAACCAAACTTTATTTAGTAAAAGAGCTCTGAGGAAGAAGGCATGACCTTCGAAATGCGTCAGCTGTACTGAGTGGCTACCCCCATGATGGGATTCGCACTGGCCTCTTGCCTTTAAAGTCCCTTGGAGGACTTACATGTCTGTTTTTATTCACTGTTTGTGAGTACCATTCTTTTACTAAATAAATTTTGGTTACTGAGGTAATGCGCAAGGTTGGTGCGCTTCTTGTTGTTTTACTTCACACTCTACCCCATAGCCCAGACACATGAAAAATACGGGAGATTGTTGTCACATGGACCACAGAGCCAGTACTTGCCAGATATTGCTGCAGCCCCTTTAATGTTGCTGTTTGCCTCTTTGCACCCACATGGAAGAAAAATATATTTGAAATATATTTTAAAAATATTCTTCTCATATATATTGCCATATATTTGAAATGCTACAATTTTGGACATATTCAATATATTTCAAAATATACTTCAATAAATATATATATACACTGCATGTTGAAATGTGTTTTTATTACAAAACATATTAAAAATATTTAAAAAAATACATTTCAAATATACAGTATGTCTTTAAAATACAAATCTACATTTTACATTTGTAAATGTACAAGGTCACAATTGCGGAAAATGAACACTCAGCTAACAGCAGCTAATTTTATGAAGGCCACTATAGATCACAAACTGAGTAGGGGATTGGTTTCTTCAGAGGCCACTACTGTATGGGTCATAGGCTGGGGGATTAGATTCTACAATGGCCACTATTGATCACAGACTGAGGGATTGAATACTATGGATGCCACTATGGATCAAAGACTGGGGGGTTGAATTATATGAGGGCCAGAATGAAACAGACTGGGACACTGGCTTTTATAGGAGTCACAATAAATCATAGACTGTAAGATTGGATTCTGTGGAGGCCACTATGGATCACAAACTGAGGACTTGGATTCCATGTAGGTCACTTTGGGTCAAAGACTGTGAAACTGGATTCTATAGAGGCCACTATAAATTACAGGTTCAAGCATCAGACAAATAACAGTTTTCCCCAGCAAAGCATATAGAGAATTATGTACTGCTGGTTTTATATAATGTGGTTGCCAGCCCAATTGTCAGCCTTTGTTTTTCAGTCAAACAAGAAACTTCAAAGAAGAAATTTATAAAAAGCTGGAGCTGGAGATTTCAGTTATAAACATTCTGAAAGGGTGAGTCTGTTTATATAGCATAGTTAGTCTGGCTGAAAACAGACAAAAGTCCATCCAGTTCAATCATAGAAAAAAAAAGAAAGTTACAATCCTATACCCACAGTTGTTCCAGAGGAAGGCAAAAAAACAGAAAAGAATGATTCAATTTGCTCCTGCTGGGAAAAAATTCCTTCCTGATCCACCGAGAGGCAATCGGATATTCCCTGGATCAATTTTACCTATAAATGTTATATCCAGTTATATTCTGTGTATCTAAGAAAGAATCCAGGACTTTCCTACAGCAATCCACTGAGCTGGCCACAACCAACTCTTGAGGGAGTCTATTTCACCTTCTCACAGCTCTCACTGTGAAGAAACCTTTCCGTGTTCGGAGATTACATTTCTTTTCCTTCAGACATAAAGGGTGCCACCTTGTCCTCTGTGATGACCTCAGGGTGAAAAGCTCTACACCGAGTTCACTATATGAACCACTGATATATTTAGACATGTTGATGATACCCCCCTTATGTATTATACATGTTGATCATATCCCCCCTTATGTATTATACATGGAGATCATATCCCCCCCTTATGTATTATACATGGAGATCATATCCCCCTTATGTATTATACATGGAGATCATATCCCCCTTATGTATTATACATGGTGATCATATCCCCCCTTATGTATTATACATGGAGATCATATCCCCCTTATGTATTATACATGGAGATCATATCCCCTCTTATGTATTATACATGGAGATCATATCCCCCTTATGTATTATACATGGAGATCATATCCCCCCTTATGTATTATACATGGAGATCATATCCCCCCTTATGTATTATACATGGAGATCATATCCCCCCCTCATGTATTATACATGGAGATCATATCCCCCCTTATGTATTATACACGGAGATCATATCACCCCTTATGTATTATACATGGAGATCTTATCCCCCTTATGTATTATACATGGAGATCATATCCCCCCCTTATGTATTATACATGGTGATCATATCCCCCTTATGTATTATACATGGAGATCATATCCCCCCTTATGTATTATACATTAAGATCATATCCCCCCCTTATGTATTATACATGGAGATCATATCCCCCCTTATGTATTATACATAGAGATCATATCCCCCTTATGTATTATACATGGTGATCATATCCCCCTTATGTATTATACATGGAGATCATATCCCCCCCTTATGTATTAGACATGGTGATCATATCCCCCCTTATGTATTATACATGGAGATCATATCCCCCCTTATGTATTATACATGGAGATCATATCCCCCCCTCATGTATTATACATGGAGATCATATCCCCCCTTATGTATTATACATGGAGATCTTATCCCCCTTATGTATTATACATGGAGATCATATCCCCCCCTTATGTATTATACATGGTGATCATATCCCCCTTATGTATTATACATGGAGATCATATCCCCCCCTTATGTATTATACATGGTGATCATATCCCCCTTATGTATTATACATGGAGATCATATCCCCCCTTATGTATTACACATGGTGATCATATCCCCCCTTATGTATTATACATTAAGATCATATCCCCCCCTTATGTATTATACATGGAGATCATATCCCCCTTATGTATTATACATGGTGATCATATCCCCCTTATGTATTATACATGGAGATCATATCCCCCCCTTATGTATTAGACATGGTGATCATATCCCCCCTTATGTATTATACATGGAGATCATATCCCCCTTATGTATTATACATGGTGATCATATCCCCCTTATGTATTATACATGGAGATCATATCCCCCTTATGTATTATACATGGAGATCATATCCCCCTTATGTATTATACATGGAGATCATATCCCCCTTATGTATTATACATGGAGATCATATCCCCCTTATGTATTATACATGGTGATCATATCCCCCCTTATGTATTATACATGGTGATCATATCCCCCCTTATGTATTATACATGGAGATCATATCCCCCCTTATGTATTAGACATGGTGATCATATCCCCCCTTATGTATTATACATGGAGATCATATCCCCCTTATGTATTATACATGGTGATCATATCCCCCTTATGTATTATACATGGAGATCATATCCCCCCTTATGTATTATACATGGAGATCATATCCCCCCTTATGTATTATACATGGAGATCATATCCCCCTTAATCTTCTATTTTCAAGAGAGAATAAATTCAGTTCCTCTAATCTTTCCTCATAGCTGAGCTCCTCCATGCCTCGTATCAGTTTGGTTTCCCTTCTCTGTACTTTCTCCAGTTCCCCAACGTTCTTTTTGTGAATTGGTGCCCGAAACTGAACTGCATATTCCAGATGAGGCATTATTAATGATCTAATGATTTATACCGAATATACAGAATATTCACATTCATGTAGGAAGTTAGGTTGTGGGAGGTTAGTTAATCTTAAACTTATTTAAATCAATGTTAAAGGACTGAAAGAGCAATTCCAAAGTTAAAACTAGATGGAGAAAACAGAAGGCCTCCCATTACCTCCACCCTTAAACTTTCTTTACACATCATTCCTTCTCCCAGAAAAAGCCTTTCCACACCCAATAGTCCTACAACCTAACTCAGTCATGGCAAGGGGCCATCAGCAGGCATGTACAGTACATGACCAGGGTAAGCCTAAAGTAATTTCTAGAATACTTTCAAACTTCATCTCCTGAAGGAACCGAGTAGAATGATAGGTTCCCTATCCTCTCACTGCAACAATATCGAAGGACTTTCAGCATTTTCTCCTTTCTCTGGGCAAATGTTGGAAAATTATTACTGGCAACAAAGGGATTTCTTGGTGCAAGTGGTTTGGCACATTACATCATTCCCTGGATGAGAAACAGAAGACCTGGGTTGGGTTCTCTACCTATGAGTTTTAGGGCTAATTTTACAGTTTAGACTGAAGTATTTATTTTGAAAGACCCTAGATCCTTGCTCATCCAGGGCAATGGGACAGAATCTCTTTAAAGCACACCTCCCAACAATCTTACACTCGCCTTTACAGTCCTCCCCTGTCTCTCCTCCTTCTGTTGGCTGTCACCACAATTACCCGGTGCTTCCAGGTATGGGGAACTTATGACCTACATTGGCTATGACTTACGAATGATAGGCAAGGGAGTGATGTGAAGGTAGTATTAGATGGCAGTTTAAAGTGGTGGGGGTTTCTCTTTGCCCTAATTGGGTAAGGTGACAGGGTCTCTTTGGGAGCCCTCTAAGAAGCCAGACCTCCAGGAACTATTGTGATATATTTAGAACTATTATGGTACAAAATTGTTAATTTCACCAAGCCTGGAACTGAGAGCATAATGTTGTGGATTTCTCACCAGCTGAAAATGGCATGAAGGCCATTCGATTGCGGAACTGGCCCTCCTCATCCAGGAAATGCCCAGGGTCGAACTGTTCTGGTGTCTCCCATTGAGAGGGGTCATTAAGCACTGATGTCAGGAATGGGATGATGGTGGTGCCCTGTTAAAGAAGATAAAGAGAGTACCCGGAATACATAAGGACAATCACATCATACATGCTCAGTGCCAATGAAATCATGCCGGAGCCTGTAACAAGCTGAATACACAAATGTAACTTTGAATGTGATTCTTTGTATAATGAAGATGAGTAAAATTATGAGACGGGTATAGGAAGTATACTGGTGCCCAGGCAGAAATACAGAAATGTTTGTTACTGGCTTTTCTACACTGCTGTGTATACATTCTGCTAAGGTAAATATTAAAAGAGACAAACTCATAATGAACAGGCTGTAAGACATATAAATGCTAGCTGGCCATATACAGTACAAGACATGTAGGCAGCCACTTTTCTGGATGGCAAAAATATAATCCCATAAAATCCATTTTTGTCTGCACAGTCTGGCACAAACATGGTCTGACATGTATCATAGGCAAATACCTTTGGGATGTTGTATCCATGGAAGTGAATGTCTTTGGTCACGGCGTGGAAGATAGCAGTTGGCGCCAGGTCTAGAACTCTCTGCATTTCATGGATGACAGCATTGGTGTATGGCAGTTGTGGTCTGTCTTCCATTGTAGGTGGGTGCAGCGACTGAGTCACCTCATCAATTTCCTTTTGGACCTTTGCTGAAATGTGAAAGGAGTTACTTGTGACATCAAAAAATGTCTGTTAACTGATGAATGAGGGCTTCCAGCATGGAGACCGTTGGCCAATGCTAGCCAGTACCAGCTGGAGTCTGGAAAGAAAAGGAGAGCACACTATTGTAATGTTGTGTGATTATTGAAGGACTATAGCCAGTACAACTATCACTCATCCTATTCAGTTGCCCAATACTTGGTAACACTCAGAGCTCCATCAGTTATCTCCATGCAACCATCAAACAACTAGCTGCCTCCTTAGGCACTATGCAGTCCTTGGCCAGAGATGGTCTCCGGATTTTGCTATTCTAAAGAGGTGCACAGAAGAGATATTTGGTGTTTAAAAGGGAGATGTGGCCCATGTGTTCCATGAAACATGTAGATATGAATAAAGTTTTTTTTTGGGCTATCATTCTTCTCCTAAATGTCTTTTCAGAGAACCTCCTAGGTCAGTGATGGCGAACTTATGGCACGCGTGCCAGAGCTGGCACGCAGAGCCATCTCAGTGGGCACGCCAGGAAGAAGAGGAAGATGAGCGCACACGGACCACGCACACTGACCGGCCATCCAGATCTCGTCCACACTGGACCCCCATCAAACTACATCTCCCATATGTCTCTGGGACCAGGGTGGGTGTGGACGAGAGGAAACGGCTCCTATGCGGATCTGGCACCAGGGGTGATGTAGCCGGGGATGGGCGTGGAAGAGAGGAAGAGGCTCCCACACTGCTCCGGGGCCAGGGGCAACGTGTTCAGCGTGGATGGGAATGAGCTGCTGGGCTGGAAGCCACACCGACACTGCCAGAGGTGAGATTAACTGCTTGCCAACCATGCTATAGCCAAAAGATGGCTACAGTGTGGTTGTCTAGTTCTGGGAGGGCGTCCCAGAACGCGAACCCAGTGGCACACACCCTGGGGTGCCGGTGATCGCTGTGTCCTATGGATACAGCTGATCACGTGATAAGGTAAAAGGCCAATCACAGCAGGCTTTTACCACGTGATCAACTGTATCCAATGACACAGCTGATCACAATGTAAATACAGTTGCTGGTTATTGGCTGCACACTGTCATAGATTGAAGAAAGTACTGCAGATAACTGGTAAATGTGACAGGGGAGATCTGCACTAATAATCAGGGCATTGATTATCAGTGCCGTTCAGCAGTGCCCAGCAATGCCGCCCAGCAGTGCCCAGTAGTGTCACCCATCAGTGCCCAGCAGTGTCGCCTGTCAGTGCTGCCCAGCAGTGCCACCTGTCAGTGCCCAGCAGTGTCGCCCATCAGTGCTGCCCATCAGTGCCACCCATCAATGATGCCCAGCAGTGCCGCCAGTCAGTGCTGTCTGTCAGTGCCTCCAGTTGGTGCTATCAGTCAGTGCCGCTTATCAGTGCCCATCATTGCTGAATATCAGTGCATCATCAGTGCCTCCTGATCAATGCACACCAGTGCCACCTTATCAGTGCTACCTATCTGTGCCGCCTCATCAATGCCCATCAGTGCTGCCTATCAGTGCAGCCTCACCAACGCACATCAAAGAAGAAATATTACCTGTTTGCAAAATTTTGTAATAGAAGCAAAGCAAACCTTTTATGTTTTTAATTTTTTGCTCTTTTTTCATTTATAGTGCAAAAAATAAAACACCCAGTGGCAATTAAATACCACCAAAAAAAGCTCTATTTGTGTGAAAAAATGATAAAAATTGCATATGGTTACAGTGTTGCATGACCGCACAATTGTCATTGTCAAGTGCAACAGCACTGAAAGCTGAAACTTGTCCTGGGCAGGAAGGGGGTAGACGTGGCTGGTAGGCAAGTGGTTAATTGCAGTGTTGGCACTTTGAAATAAAAAAGTTGGTTTTGTGTTGCAGTTTTGGGCACTCAGGCTCAAAAAGGTTCACCATCACTGTCCTAGGTCAAGCAAAATCAATATGTCAGTTATGTTGTGTTTGTGATGTAGTGTTGGATGAAGTGGGCAAGGGTTGAATATCTGACAGACAAATGTACCAGATTGTTCTGCATTCCACAATGGTTGTTATTGATCTTACCCTGGACATCAGAGTGGTGGGCCAAGAAGACCAAGCAGAATTTCAGGGTGGAAGCGGTGGTCTCAGAACCTGCTGATATCAGACTCACCAACATTGCTTGCAGGCTGACATCACAGAAATCTGGGTCCTCTTCGTGCTCCACCTGAGGAGACAGATGGGGGAATAAACCCAATGGAAACCAGCAACAAGGATTAACCAAACACCACATCAGGTTACAATAGCATATAATTTGCATATATAGAGTATTGTGCAAAAGTTAGATGTGAAGAAATGCTGTAAAGTTAGAATGCTTTAAAAAATATATATTTTAATTGTTTCATTTTATCAATTTACAAAATGAAAGGTAAGTGAATAGAAGAAAAATCTAAATCAAATCAATATTTGGTGTGACTACCCTTTAGCTTCAAACCAACATCAGTTCTTGCCATTGCACACTTTGTACAATTGAACAAAGTCAGGGATTTTGTAGGATTAGAGTCAAGTGTATGAGTAGCCAATTATACCAAGCAGGTGCTAAAAATCATCCATTTCATATGTAGGTTGGAATACAGTCATTAATTGAAACAGAAACAGCTCTGTAGGAAGCTTAAAACTAGTTGAAGAATAGCCAAACTCTGCTATTAAGGTGGTCATACACTATGGGAATACTGAGCACAGCAACAAAGCACAAGGGGCATATTTGCCACAAGGCAAACAAGGCGTTTGCTTAAGGCAGCAATTTTCAGGAGATAGCCCGGCAGGAATGACACAGTGACATGGAGATCATATCCCCCCTTATGTATTATACATGGAGATCATATCCCCCCCTTATGTATTATACATGGAGATCATATCCCCCCTTATGTATTATACATGGAGATCATATCCCCCCTTATGTATTATACATGGAGATCATATCCCCCCTTATGTATTATACATGGAGATCATATCCCCCTTATGTATTATACATGGAGATCATATCCCCCCTTATGTATTATACATGGAGATCATATCCCCCCTTATGTATTATACACGGTGATCATATCCCCCCTTATGTATTATACATGGAGATCATATCCCCCCCTTATGTATTATACATGGAGATCATATCCCCCCTTATGTATTATACATGGAGATCATATCCCCCCCTTATGTATTATACATGGAGATCATATCCCCCCCTTATGTATTATACATGGAGATCATATCCCCCTTATGTATTATACATGGAGATCATATCCCCCCTTATGTATTATACATGGAGATCATATCCCCCCTTATGTATTATACATGGAGATCATATCCCCCTTATGTATTATTAATGGAGATCATATCCCCTTTATGTATTATACATGGAGATCATATCCCACCCAGGGGCGGACTGACCATTTGGAAACTCGGGCGCTGCCCGAGGGCCCAGGGTCAGTAGGGGGCCCCATGAGATGCCCCTGGTACCTTTTTCATAGGCTTTTTTGAGTTTGGGCAAGGACACAGGGGCCCCATGATCCCCTATTGCCCGGGGGCCCCATGAGTTGTCAGTCCGCCCCTGATCCCCCCTTATGTTTTATACATGGTGATCATACCCCCCCTTATGTATTATGCATGGAGATCATACCCCCCCCTTATGTATTGTACATGGAGATCATATCCCCCCTTATGTATTATACATGGAGATCATATCCCCCCTTATGTATTATACATGGAGATCATATCCCCCCTTATGTATTATACATGGTGATCATATCCCCCCTTATGTATTATACATGGAGATCATATCCCCCTTATGTATTATACATGGTGATCATATCCCCCCTTATGTATTATACATGGAGATAATATCCCCCCTTATGTATTATACATGGAGATCATATCCCCCTTATGTATTATACATGGAGATTATATCCCCCCTTATGTATTATACATGGAGATCACATCCCCCCTTATGTATTATACATGGAGATCACATCCCCCCTTATGTATTATACATGGAGATCATATCCCCCCCTTATGTATTATACATGGTGATCATATCCCCCCTTATGTATTACACATGGAGATCATATCCCCCCTTATGTACTATACATGGAGATCATATCCCCCCTTATGTATTATACATGGAGATCATATCCCCCCTTATGTATTATACATGGATATCATATCCCCCCTTATGTATTATACATGGAGATCATATCCCCCCTTATGTATTATACATGGAGATCATATCCCCCCTTATGTATTATACATGGAGATCATATCCCCCCTTATATATTATACATGGAGATCATATCCCCCTTATGTATTATACATGGAGATCATATCCCCCCTTATGTATTATACATGGAGATCATATCCCCCTTATGTATTATACATGGAGATCATATCCCCCTTATGTATTATACATGGAGATCATGTCCCTCCTTATGTATTATACATGGAGATCATATCCCCCCTTATGTATTATACATGGAGATCATATCCCCCCCCTTATGTATTATACATGGAGATCATATCCCCCCTTATGTATTATACATGGTGATCATATCCCCCCTTATATATTATAGATGGAGATCATATCCCCCTTATGTATTATACATGGAGATCATATCCCCCCTTATGTACTATACATGGTGATCATATCCCCCCCTTATGTATTATACATGGAGATCATATCCCCCCTTATGTATTATACATGGTGATCATATCCCCCCCTATGTATTATACATGGAGATCATATCCCCCCTTATGTATTATACATGGAGATCATATCCCCCCTTCATCGCCTCTTCTCAAGAGAGAATAAATTCAGTTCTGCTAATCTTTCCTCATAGATGAGCCCCTCCATGCATCTTATCAGTTTTGGTTGTGAAGTAGCTCATTCCAAAATGGTTTATGGACTTGCAAGAAATACCCACAGCTTGGCCGTAGATTGTTGAACGCTGTTTTTCCAGCTCATCAAAAAGATTTTCTGACTCATTAGGAAAACTATATTGTGTGTCACCTTCATATCAACATTAAAGAACCTCTGCAGCTGAAAAAGCATGTCCTTGTTCATCATCAGAAGTCCATATAATTATGTATTCTTCAGAAAGGGGGTCGGGGGTTCGAAATCTGCCTGGGTCGACTCATTGGGGATAGCTTTGCCCACACCTCCTCTATGCATACCCAAGTAAAGAAACTGTATAATTTCTGTTCCCATAGATGTTTTGGGTGAGGTGCACCCTTATTTTGACTGTCTGCACTAGGGCAGTCTCAATACTGTCTGGAGATTCCAGCTCCAGTGGCTTAGGTCCCGCAATCCCAGTGGAAGATGATATTGGCCAGTCTGCCAGTTCCACCAGGACTACCTCAACCCCTGACACCTAAGGAGAAGCATTCCGGCCTTTGGGCTAAGTGGCCTCCAATGATGCATGCACAGACTCCTACTCCACCTCCATCTTCAACACCAGAAGAGGGTTGGTGGGACTGGGATGAGATTCTTCATCCTTAATCAATGTTGTATATACTTTTAGATATATTCTCAGATGCAACCTGCTGCATTTAATTCAGAGGGACAACGTTTCTCTTTATTATCAACCTCCTGATTGAAGAAGCCTTAGCCTGAGCCTCCCTGTAACAGAACCGGTACCCGACCACACTTGGGTATATTCCGTTATACCGCAGCTTCCCCTGTCCGAACACCATCCATGGACCACACCCTTGAAATCCCTCAGGAAAAAGACAGCACCCAGCTCTTCTTAAAACAGGAAGCCAACTTCATTTATTTTAACACAAAACACAGGATATATACAGAGGGCGGGGAAACACAACCAGGAACAGGAAATACATCATCAGCCCGCCCTATCAGTGGGAAGGGCTACAGGGAACCACCCCAACCAACCCAAGACACAGAACAATGGGATGAAGCACATGGCAAACAAACAATGGACAGCCATGTGGCCGAGAACAAAGGAATAGCCACATGGCAGTAGACAATTGGCAACCACATGGCAGGGACAAAGGAACACACACTATACACAAGACTGGGACATTCACATTTACACCCTGTACCCCTTAACAGGCACAGGGTGGGTTAAACATAATGAGGGGGACATGCGCAGAACAAGCGGTCCCCCTACCCCCAAAAGTCACTCCCGTCACACTCCCCTTTTGTGAAGCAAGACAATGCTATCCTGGATAATTTCACTTCTTTTGTGACTGCTTTGAATCTAGTTTTCATTGACCCTAACTGCTGCGCTACTGCAGAGGTAAAGTTGTTCAACTTACAGCAGGGTAGACGCTCTGTTGCGGTGTACACCAGGGGCGGACTGAGCATTTGAGCACTCAGGCACTGCCCAAGGGCCCAGGGTCAGTAGGGGGCCCCATGAGATGCCCTTGATACCTTTCACAGGCTTTTTTGGGTGTGGTTTGAGTGTTGGCGAGGACACAGGGGCCCCATAATTTCCTATTGCCCGGGGGCCCCATGAGTTGTCTGTATGCCCCTGGTGTACAAAACTGAAGTTCTACACTGCATTTCAGATACCACTTGGAATTCAACAGCGCAACAAAGTCAGTTCCGTTATGGTCTCAA
This sequence comes from Staurois parvus, assembly GCF_062004578.1. Taxonomy (NCBI): domain Eukaryota; kingdom Metazoa; phylum Chordata; class Amphibia; order Anura; family Ranidae; genus Staurois; species Staurois parvus. The sequence goes on along the minus strand of NW_028320004.1, from coordinate 105,921 downwards.
GGCTTTTTTAAGTTCTGTATTCAAATAGATCAGAGACTTACAGTAAGGAGGAAGGAGAGACTGGAAATTCTAGGAAGTAATGGAGGCATTCATTTTTCCACTAGTCAGTTCAAAAGGGTCCAAAAGTGTTTCCAGATTCCAACTCCTGAACCTATGCAGGTGGATGGCTATTATAAGATCCATTTGTACTCAGGAGATAGAGAGACAACAGGCAAATATCTTATGTCTCTATTATGGAATCTCTGGACATTATGCAGGAATTGTCCCAATAAATTTAAAAAACATTTGCAACAACTGGCATTACAGTGTCTGAACAAATAAACTCAATTTCCCAGTCTGTCTCTCTTTTGGTTCAGGAAATAAATAAAGTTCAGTCTTTATCATCTCATTTAGTCATCTTGGTTAAACTTCTTGATGAAAGTGGTGAAATTTACCGGGGACATATGACCTTGTCCTGGAGACAAATGAAAAACTGCCTTTAGAACCAGATATGGGCATTTCAAGCTTTGGTTATGCCTTTTGGCCTTTGCAACGGTCCCACAACGTTTCAACACTTCCTCAAGGATGTTTTGCGAGATCTGTTGGATCAGTTTGTGATTGATATCTGGATGATATTCTCATCTTTTCTGATAACCTGGAGGAGCATCACAAGCATGTTTGCACTGCCTTTGAAAGATTAAAGGAAGAATGAACTTTACATCAAACTGGAGAGATGTGAGTTTGGACAAACCCTGATCCAGTTCTTGGGATACATTATTTCTCAAGAAGGAGTGAGCATGGATACCAAGAAGACCAAAGCAGTGATGGATTGGCCTGTCCCAAGCAACATTAGGGAAATTCAGCGATTTGTTGGATTTGCCAACTTTTACAGAAGATCCATGACAAATTTCTCCAAGGTAATTGCATTAATTATGCAGTTTGCCACATGACTTCATTTAAAAGGGAATTTCAGAAGCGGTGTTTCAGACTGCATGTCATGTTCCCACCTGTTACCAGGTGAAGTGTTCTGTTCATCCAGTAATGGAAGGATTTTTAAAATGAACACATTTGGTTATTGTAACATAAAATATGTAATATATTTGATTACATGTAAAGTCCGCCATATTCAATATGTAGGGCGTACCAGCAGAAGACTCAAGGATCGATTCCAAGAACATTTCAGTGATATTAGAAATATTCGATCTACCAATGTAGCTAAACTCTTTACATTGATGTATGCAGAAGACCTGTCAACAGTCAGCGTGCAGGTAATAGAGAAGGTTCAGACCACCATTCATGGAGATGATGTTTTCCTCTGTTGTGCAGGAGGGAAGTATTTTGGATTTTTCATTTGCAGACTTGCATTTCCCTGGATTTGAATTATGAGTGAGATGTTACACTCTTTTACTGTACAGTTATTAGTATATATTTGGTGTGTGTGTGTATATATCTATATCTCACACACTATATTGCCAAAAGTATTGGCACACCCCTCCAAATTATTGGATTCAGGTGTTCCAATCCCCTCCAAGGACACAGGTGTATAACATCAAGCACCTAGGCATGCAGACTGCTTCTACAAACATTGGTGAAATAATGGGTCGCTCTCAGGAGCTCAGTGTCTCCAAGCGTGGTCCCGTGATAGGTTGTCACCTGCGCAATAAGTCCATCCGTGACATTTCCTGGCTACTAAATATTCCACGCTCAGCTGTTAGTGGGATTATAACAAAGTGGAAGCAACTGGGAACAACAGCAACTCAGCCACCAAGTGGTAGGCCACGTCAGATGACAGGGTTTGGCGGTTGCCAGGAGAACGGTACTTGCCTGACTGCATTGTGCCAAGTGTAAAGTTTGGTGGAGGGGGGATTATGGTGTGGGGATGTTTTTCAGGGGTTGGGCTTAGCCTCTTAGTTCCAGTAAAGGGAACTCTTAAGGCGTCAGCATGCCAACACATTTCGGACAATTTCATGCCCCCAACTTTCCAACATGACTGCGCACCAGTGCACAAAGCAAGGTCCATAAAGACATATGGTCCATAAAGACCCATAAGGTCCATAAAGACCTGCACAGAGACCTAACCTCAACCCGATAGAACACCTTTGGGATGAATTAGAGTGGAGATTGCAAGCCAGGCCTTATCATCCGACATCAGTGCCTGACCTGACAAATGTGCTTCTGGAAGAATGGTCCAACCTTCCCATAGACACCCTCCTAAACCTTGTGGACGGCCTTCCCAGAAGAGTTGAAGCTGTTATAGCTGCAAAGGGCGGGGCCAACTCAATATTGAACCCTACGGACTAAGACTGGGGGGCCATTAAAGGTCATGTGCGTGGAAAGGCCGGCCGACCAATACTTTTGGCAACATAGTGTATCTTCCTATGGCAGAGTTTGCTTATAACAATTCTAAACATAGCTCCACTTCACAATGCCCTTTTTTCTTAACCTCTTGCCTTCCGCCTGCTGTTTATAAACGGCAGGGTGGTGGCAGTCCAGGGGTGGGTTGCCGTTCATAAATGGCACCCGCCTTTTCTAGCTGTGCTCGCTCCCTGGGAGCGCGCACCACCGCGATCCGGTGCCTGCTGTGTCCTCCGGACACAGTGAAACACCGATCGTCGGACGGGACCTCTGTACGAGGTCCCGATCATGTGATCACTGATTGGCGAATCAGTGATCACATGCAAAGTAGTAAGCAAGATGTCACTTGTGACATCATTGCTTACTACGTGTGAAATCTGTGAATGATCACAGAGGTCACATGGTACAAGGCTATTCACAACAGCCTTGTACCATGTGAAAAGCTGTGACCAATCACAGCTTACTCAGTATTTCTCAATGACTGCAAGAATGCAGACAGAGAGAAAGAGAAATGATTGCTTTTACATCCTTTATGGGTGTAAAAGCAATCAGTGTAAAAAAAAAAAAAAAAATCTTCATCACCCCCCACAAGTAGTACAGTGTCACCATGGTGACACTGTACTGCTAGGGTGAGAGTATGTAAAAAAATAAAAAAAAATAAAAAATAATAATATAAAAAAAATAAAATAAAAATGTAAAAAAAAATGTTTAAAAATTATAATTTTTGGTTATAAACTAATTTGGATTTTTTTTTTTTTACTAAAAAAATAACAGAATAAATTTTGGCCAAGATTTATGATGAAATATTATTTATTTGCAAAATTTTATTTAAAAAAACACTTTTTTTTCAACATTTTTGGACTTTTTCCTTTCCATAGTAAAAAAATAAAAATCCCAGCGGTGAATAAATACCACCAAAATAAAGCTTTATCTGTCTCAAAAAAATGATAAAAAATTCATATGGGTACAGTATTGCATGACCGCGCAATTGTCATTCAAAGTGTGATAGCGCTGAAAGCTGAAAATTGCCCTGGACAGGAAGGGGGTAAAAGTGTCCGGACAGGAAGTGGTTAAATGCCAGGTACCATCCGGTTTTTATTCCTGATCTCCCTATCTCAACTCCAATTCCTGCTATCAACAGATTAACTACACTGCAGGAGATTCAGGATAAATTGGTTTACAGTGCCTTGAAAAAGTCTTCACACCCCTTGAAATTTTGCACATTTTGTCATGTTACAACCAAAAATGTAAATGTATTTTATTGGGATTTTATGTGATAGACCAACACAAAGTGGCACATAATTTTGAAGTGGAAGGAAAATGAGAAATGGTTTTCAAAATGTTTTCAAATAAATATCTGAAAAGCGTGGTGCATTTGTATTCAGCCCCTTTTACTCTGATACCCCTAACTAATATCTAGTGGAACCAATTGCATACAGAAGTCACCTAATTAGTAAATAGAGTCCACCTGTGTGTCATGTAATCTCAGTATAAATACAGCTGTTCTGTGAAGCCCTCAGAGATTTGTTAGAGAACACTAGTGAACAAACAGCATCACGAAGGCCAAGGAACACATTAGACAGGTCAGGGATAAAGTTGTGCATACGTTTGAAGTAGGGTTAGGTTACAAAAAAATATCCCAAGCTTTGAACATCTCACAGAGCACTGTTAAATCCATCATCTGAAAATGGAAAGAGTATGGCACAACTGCAAACCTACCAAGACATGGTCATCCACGTAAACTGACAGGCCGGGCAAGGAGAGCATTCATCAGAGAAGGAGTCAAGAGGCCCATGGTAACTCTGGAGGAGCTGCAGAGATCCACAACTCAGGTGGGAGAATCTGTCCACAGGACAACTATTAGTCGTGAACTACACAAATCTGGCCTTTATGGAAGAGTGGCAAGAAGAAAGCCATTGTTGAAATAAAGCCATCAGAAGTCTCGCTTGCAGTTTGTGAGAAGCCATGTGGGGGACACAGGAAACATGTGGAAGAAGGGGTCTGGTCAGATGAGACCTAAATTAAATTTTTTGGCCTAAAAGCAAAACGCTATGTGTGGCAGAAAACTAACACTGCACATCACCCTGAACACACCATCCCCACCGTGAAACATGGTGGTGGCAGCATCATGTGGTGGGGATGCTTTTCTTCAGCAGGGACAGGGTATCAGGTCAGAGTTGATGGGAAGATGGATGAAGCCAAATACAGGGCAATCTTAGAAGAAAACCTGTTAGAGTCTGCAAAAGACTTGAGACTGAGGCGGAGGTTCACCTTCCAGCAGGACAACGACCCGAAACATCCAGCCAGAGCTACAATGGAATGGTTTAGATCAAAGCATATTCATGTGTTAGAATGGCCCAGTCACAGTCCAGACCGAAATACAGTTGAGAATCTGTGGCAAGACTTGAAAATTTCTGTTCACAGACGCTCTCCATCCAATCTGACAGAGATGAGCGATTCTGCAAAGAAGAATGGGCAGAAATGTCCCTCTCTAGATGTGCAAAGCTGGTAGAGACATCCCCAAAAAGACTTGCAGCTGGAATTGCAGCAAAAGGTGGTTTTACAAAGTATTGACTCCATGTATTGACAAATGCCGCCACACTTTTCACAGATTTATTTGTAAAAAAAAATTGAAAACCATTTCTCATTTTCCTTCCACTTCACAATTATGTGCCACTTTGTGTTGGTCTATCACATCAAATCCCAATAAAATACTTTTACGTTTTTAGTTGTAACATGACAAAATCTGGAAAATTTCAGGGGGTATGAATACTTTTTCAAGGCACTGTATACTTTGAAGGAATGTTACAAGGAGGCTGCTGGCAGACACTGCAGATCACTCACTGCTTTTCATGTTGATGATGTTTGGTTATCTACCAAAAATTTTAGGGTTCACGTTCCATCTGTTAAGTTGGCTCAAACGTTTGTGGAACCTTTCCAGGTTTCTGTTCAAATCAACCCAGTCACCTTTTACTCAAAATTTCCTGACTGTATGAAGATTCGCCCTTTTTTTTACATATCACTACACAAACCATATAATAAAAATCCTTTTTCTGCAAGAATTCTTCCACCTCCTCCACCTGTTGAGGCGCAGTGTGAAGAAGAATTTGTGGTTGAAATAATTCTTTATTCCTGGATCTTTTGTAACAAATTACTCTACTTCAATGGCAAGGAATGGACCAGAGGGAAAACAATTTGGAACCAGAAGAGAAAGTTCATGCTCCCAGATTGACAAGAGAGTTACATCAGAGGTTTCCTCATAACCCTGGCCCAAAAATGTCTAGGAGTCATCCTGGAAGGAAGGGAGTACTGTCAGTGTCCAGATGTGAACCTGGGACCTCTGAAGTGTCTGGCTGTAGCTGTTCTCACTGTGTCACCTGTGATGTTGGACATCTCCCTGTCTGATTACTTGAACAACTTTGCCGTGTATCTTGTTTCTGGTGAACCTTGAACCCTTTGCTCCCCCCATGAACATCCTTATTTTAGCTTTGTTTTTGCTCTTCTTGGCTGCCAGATTATTATGCTTTCTCCAGTTGATATATTGTTCCCTGCATGCGTGCTCCAGTCCTCATCTTTGCTATCACTCGTTATTAACCCTTGGCTTGTTCATTGACTATGCTTCTGTATGATCCCACCCAGCATGTACTTTTTTAACTGACTTTTGGCATGTTTCATGACTATGCTTCTGCTTGATCCCTACCTGTCACATCTATTACTGGACCCCGGCTTGCTCACCTCTTGGTGGGGCGATCCGGAGAAAGAATGGCTCCTTCTTCCAAAAAAAAGGGAGAGGACCAAAACCAACACCAGAATCCACCTACAGAGGAGAGTGCCCACCAAATAAAAGGGAAACCCTAACTCACTCCTGCTTTTACAGTATGTAACCCTAAACCACAATATTTAAAGAGTCACGTCGCCTAAAACTGGCAATGTAGTTAAAATCTAAGGCCTTTACACTTTTGTTGAGTAGCAGAGGCCTGAGCCTGGCTGGTGTACACATGCTGAGAGCAGTCATAGGTGTACATACTATTTATTTTTCTCATTTATATAACATTGTTTTATCTGGCAGGGTGGGCTGAGTATATAGCACCATACAGAACCATTTACAGAAAGAGATCTCATTTTCTCCACTGCAATCAATTGCATTCATATATGCTGTCACGGAGCTGGCCCTCCCCCCCCCCCATCCTCTAGGCTTGCTGCCTGTCACCCCCCCACTCCTCAGCAGCCCCTCACTCTTCTGTCCCATCCATGCTGGGACTTCTAGCCCTCTGTTCCCTCAGCAGCCCCTCACCCCCCTGTCCCTGGTAGTCTGGCCCCCTGCTGAGGGAATACACAAACAGGCCCCCTCCTCCCTTCCCCCTCATGCCAGACAGGGACAAAGGCCTTGTTCCCTGGGCGGTCCGAAGATCTGGGAGACAGGGCCCGTTGCCATGGTAACCCAACAGGAAATCTCGGGTTACCACAAGGCGCCCAGCTCTATACTTAAGGGTGAGCAGGAAACCCCCCTCTTCTATTCTCCTGGCTGTGTGTGTGAGAGAAGTCTGTGCTGAGGGCCAGCTTCTCCCCGACGCCCATCCCCAATCCTCCTTCTCATCTCCCTGGCTGACCTGACTGTCCGTGCTGCCTGGATCCCTATCTTGTGTGTGGTGAACTCTCTGCTGCCTGAAATCCCTTCACTGTGGAAGAATCTTTTGCTCTCCGTGAATCTGCCTGGACTTAACCCATTGCTCTCTGTGAATCTGCCTGGACTTAACCCTTCCCTGCCTGGAGCTGCCTGTGTGGATTAACCCTGTGTTGCCAGTGTGGACTGTAGCCCTCTGTGTCCGGCTCCCCACATCCAGTAAGTGGACTAACCCCGTGCTGCCCAAAGGACTGAGCCCAATTCTCCCCAGGAACCCAAAGTTCCACAAAGCCACCCCGCCCTTGCCTTACTGAACCCTGTGGATTACCATACCCCTATTGTTCCATATTGCCTTCCAGAGAACTGTACTGTGTTGCTGGGTCTGGGGTGGATCTGTGGACTAAAGGAACTGTTGTCTGTGCCCCAAAAACCTCCCCAATAAAAGCCCGCACATTGGGTTCCGTGCAATCTGTCGCTGTGTGCTCTCTGGTTCTCTTGACATGAGCATTCTCCAGAGCAATTCTGTGTCTGATTGGCTGGTATATGGCGATATGCCCAACGTTAGGAGATACTTCATATGGTGAGGTTTGGTGTACGTACCTCTTTTATCTTCAGCAGAAAATAATCAATGAAATCTCGGGGCGCCTCGGGCTTCAGAGTACGTTTGTGCTCCTTGATGTAATCTAGCACAAAGTTCTCCAGGTAGGAGTTTTCCTTAAAGACAACCTTTGGTAATAATGGCAGCTTGAGGAGGAATGGGAAGACATTGCAGACCTGACCGGCGGAAACACAAAGAGAAAACAGTTAAAGAATTACAGCGTATGTCATAGGCAATACATCTTTGCAATACATGCATCTTTCCCACATTTCATCCCTTTAAAGACTCTACAGGTACAGAAAAATACACAATGATCTGCCAGAATTACACTCCATTCCTAATGTTCTATTGTGAGCTGACAAAACATTACCTTTTCTGGACTGAAATTGCAAGGAATAGTGTCTGCCCTGCCCTGTTACCATTTCCTAATCTACAGAATCCCGATATACTCATTTCCACAACAAAGGGGATAATTGTTTTGCAGTTTTAGGTAAGAACTAGGAGGACCAATTGGACACCTTAAGATAACACAAGGCACAAGCTTCTCACATTGTGCATAAGAAGCTGCAGCAAGTCAAATAGAGCTCCACCTCATTTCCTGGCTGAAGGACATCTATCATCATCTAGCCCAGTGGTTCTCAACCTTCCTAGTGCCGCGACCCTTTAACACCGTTCTTTATGTTGTGGTGACCCCCAATCATAAAATTATTTACCCAGTAATTATAATTCAGGAGTGTCGTTTTTACCTCCAATACTGCTTCTTTCAACACAGTAGCTGTTTTCAACAGAGTAGCTGCTTTCAACACAGCAGCTGCTTTCTACACAGTAGCTGCTCTTTACACATCGGAAATATGTGTTTTCCGATGGTCTTAGGCGACCCCTGTGAAAAGGTTGTTCGATCCCCAAAGGGGTCGCGACCCACAGGATGAGAACCACTGATCTAGCCCTTTCATTTCATGCTGCACTGTCGCCAGCCCACCTCATTTATTCACTGGATTTCTGTTCTTTGACCCGTGGAGGCTCAGCATCACATGTGTGTAGGCAGGTGCAGGTACTCTTTGATTCTGTGGGGTGGGTTGTGACATTGTGTCAGGGAAAAAAAGAGTCTATAAGGGAAGTTCGCCACTTGGATACTCCATCAGACCTCTCTGGGAAGATTGGAACCTGATGGTATGCTGAATTCTCATGAGAGTGGAGATGGCCATAATAATGTGGGAAACTTTAAATAGGGAATGCCACCTCATTGGAGCATGCTTCTAAAGAGTGGATTGTTAGGAGGAGAAATCTGCTTGAAGAGAACGATGCTCAGAATAGGGAAAGGTTCCTGATGAGGAGGGAGAGTGTTAAGGATACTGTCTGGTGTCATTTTCCATTATCCTTCTGGTGGTGTATTCAGTGAGAGAAAGTGAATATTCTCTTCTCCAGCAGAAGCCGTCCTCTGGTAGTTTGTCTCTACCAGGGGCGGACTGACCATTCGAGCACTTAAGCACTGCCCAAGGGCCTGGGGTCAGTAGGGGGCCACATGAGATGCCCCTGGTACCTTTCATTGGCTTTTTCATAGGCTTTTTTGGGTGTGGGCAAGGACACAGGGGCCCCATGATCCCCTATTGCCCGGGGGCCCCATGAGTTGTCAGTCTGCCCCTGGTCTCTACCATATAAATTCAGCAGCCAAATATCAACTCTAATCTTTATCTAAAAGTCTTGAACTGTATTTGCACCACTGTGCTATTCAAAGACCTTGCCTATAAAGTTTTGTACCCAAGAAGTGTGTTGTCATTGTGGACCTCCTGCATCAAGGCCCTGCCTAAAACTTGGCGTAGTACAGCATGATATGGATAGTCATGCTCCCACACAGGCTGTCTGCCACCATGGTACTGCACTAACACTAATCCCTAAATACAATGACACAAACATTCCAATGAATTAAAGGGTAGAGAAGTTCCAGATTAGTCAATTCCAGAGTTGGCTATGTACTTCTTGGAGGAGGACACCAGAAAGGCTATCTGATAAAGAATGTGCTATGCTGGCACTGATCACAAAGTCATTTGAGAAAGTGAATGGCAAAGTGATGTCAGTGGCTGATTTAAGGCAACAATTCTTCATAAGGATGCAAAGAGAGAGAATGAGAGCATTGCCCAATATGCAATAGTGTGTCAGACATTATGGAACAAGTTAATTGAGAAAGATGAGGACTATGCTTGCCTGAGGACCCCTGACATAGTGGCGAGGGATCAATTCATTGCCGGAATCCAGGTGTCCGCCATCAAATGAGCACTACTGGACAGGGTGAAAGGAGCTAAAGATGTGGAGTTCAAGGACATTCTGTGGAGAGAGAGCAGGAGGATGCTGAGGTTTAGATAGTGGACATTAGGAGGAATAAACGTGCTCCTGAGAGAACAGTGGATCCCTTCTTCTCTCTATCCACACTAGAGACAGTCATTCGAGGGTTAACTATGTCCTCTGCCATGATGCAGCAAAGAATGACTGAGGTGAAATGTGAAATAGCACAGGCTCCCTCAAGGAACAACCCATTGAGACAAGACACGGAGGGGGACTGGAGATGCTGGCAGTGCATCCGGCAAGGCCATATATCCAGGAGCTTCAGCCAGAGAGCATAAAGAGGCCCTGTTCTCAGTCTGTTAAACTAGCTGTTCCAAGGGCAGGGTGACTACCTGTGGGAACCACTATATGTCCCAATCTTGACCGAAAGGTGATCTCAACCTCTCCAGTGGTCAAGGTGGAGATGGACTGTCCTACTATGGACTATGCCTTTTACCATTAGAAGTTTGGGCAAGTCACACTGCTTGACCCCTATTGGCTGAGATTGAAGGCTACTATCAACCTGCCTATACCCATTAAGGGGGTCACTTGAATGTCTGTGAGAGTGCTTGTCCAGATGGCAGAGCGGATAGGAGTGGTAATAACTCAGGATTTCATCCTAACGGATGTCCCGGTAGTGTTGGGCATGAATGCTCTGTGGGGGCTGGACCTAATCAAGCTTCTCAAGAAAGCCACTCCCATACAACAGAGATGTCAGGGGAACAGCTGATGTTGCAGAAGATGCTCAAGGCTTGTCAAACTCTAGAACAGAGGGATCCACCACCCCAAGAAGGGGGGTTGTTTGACTGCCCCCTCACCATTGGATGCAAGTGATGACAAGGCCGGAGTTAGTGTGTTCACTTTCAGTAGGGACCAGGAAAAAATTACAGGAAACAATGGCAATGGTCGAGCCATGGCAAGATATAGAAACCCAAGGATAGTGGCTGGTGGCCAGAATGCTGTCCAAGGTACATTGTGGGAAAATGTTGATACAGGTGGTCAATTTAGGTGACAGCAGATGGCAAGCAGCGGGCAGAAGTGGACACACAAAGCTCGCAGTTGCACTTCTCTCTCTGTCCCAGTATGACCAGTCCGTGCTACCCAGAAGGAGGGAAGAAATAGCAGAGGGGGAATTCCACATTCACGGCTGTGGGGAGGGTAAGCGAGATGATCAGGGATGGGGAAAAGAGTACCCGCTGCACACTGTTAATGCCAGACACTTCTAAACAGAGCTACTTGTTAGAAAACACCACTTCCTGATGTGCACCATATAGGAACCCGTATCACAGACCCTGTGTCTATCTTCACACTGATAGCAATTCATGTCACCTTACTCCCAGGTGGCATGTCATACTGTTGCTGCCGGATACAGGAAACACCCTTTTACTGTAACTACATCCTTGTTCTCTCTCCCGAGGTACCTTATATATCTCTCTCTCCCGTGACTCCAGTCCCTGGGCACTGCGCTGCAAGATTGGTCTCAGTATGTGAGGAGCTAGTGAAGGGTAGCCAGTACTAGAGTAGCCATCACTCTTGCCAGTCACTCATTTCTTGGCTAGTTGGCTGCCTTTAGCAAATGATACAACTATGGTTGTACCAACAATGGCAATATAGTCTATGCCACCCTTTCTCAACCACGGTGCCCAGGCACCCTGGAGTGCCTTGAGGTTTCTTCAGGGGTGCCTTGGCAAAATGTTTAAAAATTACTCAAAACTTGTATACAAGCCAGCGGGTGGATCAAGCCTGCCTTTTAGTTACACAAAGCCACAGGTTTTCATTGTGCACCATTACGACCTTCTAGCCGCCGGCGTCCTGACAACCAATGACATCATCCGTTGATAAGGAGGATGTCAGTTGCCATCACAGTATTCTAGTTTGATCCTCCCCCACCCCTCTCCATCAATGCTGGGGTCACATTAGCTCAGTAATGGAGGAAAAACTGAGGAAGAAGAGAAACACTGGAATACTAGTCAGTACCAGTGTGCAAAAGTCTGTTTGCTTTGGAAGAATAAATCACCTCTAATGTTGGGTGTCCTACGTGTGTGGATTTTGCCGCGTTGTATAAAATTATTGGAATAGTTTTTCACGTTTTAGAACGGGGTGTTCTTTTAAAATGATGGACAGTCAAGGGTGCCTTGACCAAAAAAAGGTTGAGAAACACTGGTCTATGCTAGACAGCATACTACATGCTGGACTCAAATGTACTGTATCTTCTGTAACTGTCTAGTCCCCTGATGTAATCCCCCTTCTTTTGATATGCCATGCATGCACCACTTTAAGACACTTCAGACCAGGCAAAGTAGATGTACAACTCCTGAGGTAGTCAAGGGTAACACAGGAACAGCTCTTCCAAGACAACTTCACATACACTCCTGTACAGAGTTTTTTATGTGCCCAAAAGGTAGTCATACCTAATTTAGCAGCGTTAGAGTTCATAAAGTAACTCATAGCAACAAGAGTCCAACAAGCAATAATCCACACAGAGTCAAACAGGTGTTAGCAAAAGTCCATGAAACTCCAGCTCTCTGGGACCCCAGACTGGGTTCCCACATGGGGGCTCAGTCTTGCAGCAAAACAGTTACATCTTTGTAATCAGGTTGAAACTAGTTAATAATGTGCTGCCCCAGATGGGTGGTGTAGAATTAACAGTATTTCTCGAGCAAGCTTTTTGGGTCCGACCCACTGGTCTTGTGACTAAAAAAAGGAACAGTGGTCCAGAGTCCAGGGAGAGTGAGAACGGGGGAAGGAACCCTGAGCTCTCTTCCAGCTTCTGTATCCTCTGCCTGATGGAGTTACTAATATCTGCTAATGTCTGGAAACCTGTCCTGATGGAAGGGGCCATTGGAGCCTGGGGTTCGCCCTGTAGACACCAGCTGCTGGAGAATGCCACTGATGAACCTTTATTCACATGGATACTACCTTTGCAGGTATGCCAGGGAAGCACATAGCCTGAGTAGGCTTAAGAACTTAGTAAAAAGTACTGTTCTTGTCTATGGGACTTTGTCATGTTTTTGGTACTTTTATTAAATAAATAATTAAACCTTGCTCTCTGCCTGGTCTGAAGTTCTTTAAAGGAGTGCAATGCAAGTAACCGGCACACTTCCACAATCCATGGGTCACTAGCACATTGGGGTATGAAGAGTCAGCGTTTAAAAGGTCATCTTAATACAAGTTTTGCATGATGGGCAACGGAGATCAACAGTTAGTCAAGCAGCCGGTGGAATAGCCTCTAGCAGTGGGGGAGATGTTTTCGGTACTCCCTACATCACATTCTGTCTCCCATAGCAACAGGGGCAGAGCTGCACCACAGAGGTTCCCATTCTGTAGAGAGGTACGGAAGCTCACAAGTTAAAGTGAAGTGCATGGTGGAGCCCACATTAGGTGCATGGCGGGGCCCACTCTGCTACTGGAGACAGTAATGGAAAATGCTAGCTAGTTGTGGTCAGTGTTTGGCACAGCCATTGCAAGCTGTAGATGGAAGATGTACATTTACACGGGGATCCGGAAGTTAACTGGAGGACAGCTATTGTGCAATTTTACACAGTGTACATTCATCTCTAAGAGTGGAGGCACACCTTAAGGTTGTCCCCGATGGCAGCCTCAGCCTTGTCCCAAGGCATTGGTGAGAACGACCCCAAAGCAAAGGTTCCCCATATGTAGGAGAGCGATCCTGTTGCAGGTCCCTAGCATAGCCCAAATGGACTCACACCCCAGGACAGTCTTATGTGACCCAGACTTGGTGCCCAGTGAGTTAACTGGGAAAACATCAAGGAAAGTAACACCAGCACTTGCCCTGTTGGCCCCTTTCCTACACCCAAGCATACACTGGGCTCCGGACCTCCAAGGACACAGCAAAGCCCCTATTTATACAGTATGACCTGTAGGTGGTGGTGGTGAACCTCTGAAAAATGGCAAGAAAACCTGGCCTGCAGAGTTAACCCTTACTGCTCTCAGCTCACCCACTCCACAGGTCAACTTCAGGACACAGTGCAACGCACTTACATTGTAAAAAAACAAATTTTGATGGACTTTACAAACAGGAAAAAAATAGAAAAACTTTTAACCTTGTAAACCCTCCTGGAGACACCTGCTTACATGCCACTTGGACCCGGTGCTAACCAGACTGATGCAATGTGGTCTGAAGTTGAAAGCTTACAAATGTCACTTGATGCAAACCCATATACGGTACTTGGGACACATGGTGGAAGCAGGAGGGGTGTCCACAGACACAACCAAGATTCAAGCCATAAGGCATTGATTTTGTAAGTTGCAGCTTGAGGCACATGAGCAGATTTCCTACAATTACAGCAATTGTTCAAGCTGCAGGTCCTGGCTCTTTTGTGGGCCATTACTGAGAGTTTTGCAGAGAATTTGATAGGGGGGCAAGTGGATATCTTCACAGATACCAAACCACTGACCTACTTGGATACAGGAAACTTGGGGGCTTTAGAGCAAAGGTGGATGTCAAGACTGGCTTGTTTTAACTATAGCTTATATTGTGAATGCCTTATCATGCTATCCATTGGCTGCTGAATCCTCTTGAGAGTTGAGGTGGCCACCTTAACATTTAAATAGGGAATCCCACATTATTGGGGCATGCTTCTAGCAAGTATATAGTTAGGGAGAGGAACTCACCTAATAGAGACAGTGCTCACCATAGGAAAAGGTTCTTGACAAGGAGGGACAGTGTTAGGGATACTGCCTGCTGTCAGACCCTTCCTTTATCCTTCTGGTGGTGTATTCAGTGAATAAAGAACGTAGATATCCTCCTCTCCAGCAAAAGCTGTCCTGGTAATGTTGCTTCTACTATATACATGCAGTGGCTGAATGTTAACTTTTCTCTTTATCTGCAAGTCTTGAACTGTATTTGTTTGTCTGTATTAACTGTGTCTATAAAGTTTTTTTCACAAGGACTATGTTGTCTGTGGTCCTCCTCAGCGGGTACCTGCACCAATGCCCCCCTACAACTGGGTGTCACCTAGGGCAATCTTAATGCAAATACAGCCCGCCTCACTCCTAGAGACCAACATCCTTCCATCATGGTATTTTGATAAGCTTCATAATTCTCATAAGCCATCTGATTGGAAAGTCTCTTTCCTCGCACCAAGCAAAACAAAGACTTCCTGTTGCAATGGTAGACTGTGCAAAACGTTGGCTTCCTAGCATTTAATAAAGTCAGAAAGACAGAATCTGAAAGGCTCCTATCCCTCATGACCATTGCTTCAACAGCTATGTTGTTAAAGTGGAACTCAATTTCCACTGTCACAAACTGCAAGCAGACATGCTCTTTATTACAGAAGAGACATTCAATGTCTCTTTTGTAATAAAAGTACACCTACCTGCCTGTTTGCAACCTTTTCTGGCATGAAAATTGAGCTGCACATGCACAGCTCAGATTACACTGCCAGCATGGGATGACTGACTTCTGCACGTGCATAGGAGTGATGGTCAGCCAGCCAATGAAGACAGCCAAAGACCGACACCCAGAAGAAGAGGCTGGCATCACTGAGGTACATGGACCATTAGAGGAAAGGTGAGTTTAGCTCAGCTTTAAAGCCAGTGACCTATAAGAAGGATGGTCCTTCATTAAAATAGTGGGAAACTACTAGGTAACCAGAAATTGTCGAGGCAATAAACACTCTGGCCAGGAGTATGTAATGTATAGCACTTAATACTTTGTTGTGTACAATACAATGTATAGAGTGCAGTGGTCAGCAATATATGTCATAATGTCCCTCATATTGCTGGTCAGCAGGAGAAACAGAAAGTTGGTGGCTGCCAATGGGGGAAAAATGGCCAGCATGGATGGTGAGGGAGAGGAAAAATGTCTGCCATCAATGGTTGGAGGGAGGAAAAAATGCCCATTGTTGGTGGTCAAGGAAAGGAAAAATACCTGTATGGGTGGTCAGCAGTAGGTAAAAAGCCAGTTCCAGTAGTCAATTGGAGGAAAAAATGCCTTTGCATTGGTGTTAATGGGAGGAAAAATATTGTTTTGTCCCCTTACATTGGTGGTACATGTCTGTGCCCCCTTACAATGGTGGTCAGTATCCATGCTTCCTCACATTGGTGGTCAGTGTGCCTCATTTCCTTAACCACTTGTCTACTGGGGCTTTGGGGCTTTTTTTTTTTTCATTTTTAACACACACGTTAAAAATCTATATTTTTTGCTATAACTTACTTTCAACTCCCAAACAAGTATTTAAATAATTGAGGAAATCAAGTAGATACCAAACACATCAAGCCTTAAGTGTGAAATGAATTTGCAAAAGAGAGGAGGGGAGCTGGTGAAAACCTTTGCGAGGGTAAATCTCAGATGTTTTGTGATACTTTTACAGAAAAGCAATAGAAAGAAGAATTGGCGAGTTTTTGGAAAACTTTGCTAGCCTTGGAAGCGTTACCTTGAACTAATCATCCCACACCATGTACTTGGAGGTGATAGTGTACTCATCATCTACTATTTCACTGTACAATCTGCCCTTTATAAGGAAGACAAACCCACCATTGATGACAACCTACCAGATGCAACGGGGACATAATGTTCCTAATGTGTCGGGAGGTGTAATTCATAAGATCATGTAACTTTGGGTCTTTGTAGTCAAAATGTTCACCAAAGATCACCGAACTTATAATATTCCCAACAGCACTGGCCAGGATCAATAGTGGATTGAACGGCTTTCCTATAATAAGAAAAAATAAATCAATACCTTTTACAGATAAAACATTGTTTTTACAATTTCTTTAAAGCTGGAGTTTAATCTGCTTATAATTTGCCTTCCCTTGATCCTCACTTCCCCTCTTCAGTAACATGCTAATCACATTTTTAAGAAAACCATTCTACACATATAAATAAAGAAATAAGTGAGAGCTTTAAAAATGATAGCAGCTAGGCACACAGGATAACCAACAAAAATCCTCACATAAAAATATAAATAAAGTGCAGCGCTAAAATAAAAGGAAAACAAATAAATAGGTAAATGTAGTTTAAAATAGTCCCAACAAAGGTGACTTAGGCTAAAAATGCACACTAACCAGATGTGCACATTAAAAGTGCAGTGTAGAAATCATAAAGCTCATGGAGTGATCATCAGAATGGAAATAGTAGATGTGTTCCCTTGATCAAAGAAGATCCTCGGATGGTACAGAGCTGAACAGGAAAAATTCCACTTGATGACAGTAAAGAACGGACGTTGCTCCACCAAAAGAGAACGACTCCTCCACTGGGCAAAACGGTGTCTGGGAAAAAAATGCTCCCCGCAGGGGGTCAAAAAAAGATGCCCATAGTGAAGTATTGCTTAAACAAATTTATTGAAGGACAAGTGACAGTAGCGAGGGGGATGCATCCAATAAAATCAAATTCAGCAGAAAGGACTAACCGTCCTATCAGATGTAGTGGCCGCCGGAGCTCCACGATGCTCCAACGGCGTGACGTCACGGCGTGCGTAGGCTCCTCCTTACGCGTTACGTGCCAAGCACATCCTCAGAGAAAGAACCAATTCTACACATAGCTTGTTTTAGACCCAGCTGGCTTTCTGTGTGTCTCTCTGCAAAGTAGGGAGATCATGGCTGGTGAGAAGGATTGGTAGGCTACTGTACGTAGCTTCCTAAAAACATCACTGCACCCTGCCCCTGTAATCCTCTCAAGATCAAAACACCAAAATTCATAGGCAGACAGCATTTGCATGTAGACGGCCATAGGTAATACCCACATTCTAATGCACAAAAGCTCACAGTGTGCAGAGAAATCAGAGTAAGCAATTTCAATCCAGGAGAGGAGTCGGTACAACTGTGCAAGACTGAAAGGAAGGCCGGAGTTAAGCTTTACGCCAATGAGACTACAAAAGGGGCAAAAAAAAAGTTGGACCAACTAGCAATAAATTAAATTTCCACTGTGTTGAAGAATTTGTGTCAGAATTCTTAGATAATTAGCTATTGTAGCGTGTCACACTTCTAGAGGGAGGATCAGATGTTGGCAATGCTACTGAATTATTCCTAGCGATGAATGGTCTGGACGAAGTTCGGCTAGCAGAGGTTTTGGTGAACTCATGAAAATATCTACTAAACTCAAACTTGAACTCCACTGAAGTCTATTTTATATATTTTTTTTAATTCAAAACAAACAAAAAAACACAATTTGATGTCAGGTGCCATGTCAGGATTGGCCTGCTCCTAGAAACGTTAAGGAAATTTGTTGAATATGCCAACTTCTACATAAACTTCAGACAACTCGCACAGAGGAGAAAGATGCAGCTTCATCCTTGCGCTTATTTCTCTCTCGATTAATGTCTTCAGTTGAAAGGAATTATGACATTGGGGCTAATCATTCTGTAACTGTTCTCGATGATCATAAAAATTTGGAATGTGTTCTGCCAAGAGATTGTCTTCTAAACAAGTCTGTTCTTTTTCTAGGTTCAATTTTATTATCTCAGCTCAACCTGGGTCAGGGAATGGTAAGGCTGATGCCTTATCAAGGATGGTGTCTTAACTTCTCCAGGAAGACAACTCTGAATGTGCATAGCTGCAGGGGCGGACTGACCATTTGGAAACTCGGGCACTGCCCGAGGGCCCGGGGTCAGTAGGGGGCCCCATGAGATGCCCCTGGTACCTTTTTCATAGGCTTTTTTGAGTTTGGGCATGGACACAGAGGCCCCATGATCCCCTATTGCCCGGGGGCCCCATGAGTTGTCAGTCCACCCCTGCATAGCTGCCTCAAAAGAACTTTCTAGGTGTCACAAGATCCAAGAGATTCTTAAGTCTCCTCAAAAAGAGGTATGAGAATGACCCACTTATCAATCATTCTCCTAAGAACATTAACCTCGAGTACAAGGACTCAAGCACTATGTCTCTATGTACCTGAATGGGTTTGAGTAGAAGCCCTCAGGTTGGTTCATGACTCTAAATTTGCTGGGCAATTTGGGATTTCTAAGAAGGAGGAACTATATTGTTATAATGTTCCTTTTGGTGGCCTGGTTACAAAAAAGATGAAAGAACTATTTGACCTTGTGCCTGACCTGTGCATGGAGTACGGCACCCTGATGTTCTCCTTTGGGGTTACTTCAACCACTCTCTGTCCCATCAAGACCATGATGGTCAATCTTTTTAGACATTGTGGTTGATCTTCCTCCCTCAGATGAGCATTGTCTTGGTAGTCGTTAACCATCTCACTAAGATGACTCAATTTATACCTGTTAAGGGGGTACACTCTGCTGAATAAATTGTGGTGTTGAAGGTTCGAGGAGTCTTTAAATTACAATGAATTCTTTATGACGTGGTGTCTGACAGAGGAGTACGATTTACTTTGAAATTTTGTAAAAACTTTTGCTCAGCTTTAGATATAACAGTCAATCTGTCCTCTGCTTTTCATCCTCGGTTTAATGGTCAAACCTTGAAGCAGTACCTTCAATGTTTTGTCAGTTCTCTTTACAATGACTGGGTGGATTATCTTCCTACTGCAGAGTTTGTTTATAGCAATTCTAAACATAGCCACGTCTCAAAGTCCTTTTTTCTTAAATATCGGGTATCATCCAGTTTTTATTCCTGATATCCCTATCTCCTCTCTAATTCCTGATGTTACCAACAGATTAGCTGCATTACTGGAGATTCAGGTGGAATTGAATGATGCTTTTGTAGTGCTACCCCTATTGGGGCCGTTGGATTTCATAGGTTCTTTCCCAAACGGTGCAAAAGGAGTCAGACACACAGCAACAACACTCCATTAACTTTGGGTCAGTAATCAGTCTAGGGGTTGTAATTTTTTTTTTACGTTTTTTTGCTAGTAAAAATTTGGTAGGGGATTTGGGGTGATGTGGGATACTCCAAAACTGAACTACATTGCTAGCAGAAGATACTTCTTACTAAGTAGCAGAAGCACTAATGAACCAAGAAGAAGCATTAGCACAGGTAAAGAGACTTTACTCACAGGATCCTGGCACACAATCAATCTATAGGTGTATCCTCCAGTAAAGTAGCTCAGCGTCCAATCCACAGGCTCCAGGGGCAAACAGCCCCCCACCTCTAAGCTCAGAGATCCATCCCCACAGGGAAAAAAAAGACTCCTCAGGGCTCCAGACTACTTATCAGCAAATTAAATATGAGAGCTCTATAGCCACCCACCTCCCTCTAGAACATTAGGCCCAGTCTTCAATGAAAATTGCTTTTGGAACAAGAACAGAGTATCCCACAATAACAAAGGATAGGGAAAGGAAAATAACAGTGTAACAAATGTGAATGTGGCATTCTACATAGTAAACATTTCTTAGACAAATGCTTAATTTGAATGCAAACTTTGTATAGCATAATGGGAAACTCACACCAGGTAATATCAAGATTGAATAAGGTGTCTGAATTCTTACAGCATATATTCACACAGATAAACTGCCTAACTAGGTAGAGCTCTACTGCTAACTAAATATAAATGGTTAGTGCATCAGAAATTCAACAAGTTATAATCCTATACTCACAGTTGATCCAGAGGAAGGCAAAAAAAACCCCAGCAAAGCATGAACTAATTTGCTCCTGCTGGGAAAAAAATTCCTTCCTGATCCCCCGAGAGGCAATCGGATATTCCCTGGATCAACTTTACCTATAAATGTTATATCCAGTTATATTCTGTGTATCCAAGAAAGAATCCAGGACTTTCCTACAGCAATCCACTGAGCTGGCCACAACCAACTCTTGAGGGAGTCTATTCCACATTTTCACCGTTCTCACTGTGAAGAAACCTTTCTGTGTTTGGAGATTAAATCTCTTTTCCTCCAGACGTAAAGAGCGCCCCCTTGTCCTCTGTGATGAACTCAGGGGGAATAACTCTACACTGAGTTCACTATATGAACCACTATAATATGATGTATTATACATGAAGATCATATCCCCCCTTATGTATTATACATGAAGATCATATCCCCCCTTATGTATTATACATGGAGATCATATCCCCCCTTATGTATTATACATGGTGATCATATCCCCCCCTTATGTATTATACATGGAGATCATATCCCCCCTTATGTATTATACATGGAGATCATATCCCCCCTTATGTATTATACATGGAGATCATATCCCCCTTATGTATTATACATGGAGATCATATCCCCCCCTTATGTATTATACATGGAGATCATATCCCCCCTTATGTATTATACATGGAGATCATATCCCCCTTATGTATTATACATGGAGATCATATCCCCCCTTATGTATTATACATGGAGATCATATCCCCCTTATGTATTATACATGCAGATCATATCCCCCCTTATGTATTATACATGGTGATCATATCCCCCCTTATGTATTATACATGGAGATCATATCCCCCCTTATGTATTATACATGGTGATCATATCCCCCGTTATGTATTATACATGGAGATCATATCCCCCCTTATGTATTATACATGGAGATCATATCTCCCCTTATGTATTATACATGGAGATCATATCCCCCATTATGTATTATACATGGAGATCATACCCCCCCCCCTTATGTATTATACATGGAGATTATATCACCCTTATGTATTATACATGGAGATCATATCCCTTCTTATGTATTATACATGGAGATCATATCCCCCTTATGTATTATACATGGTGATCATATCCCCCCTTATGTATTATACATGGGGATCATATCCCCCCTTATGTATTATACATGGTGATCATATCCCCCCTTATGTATTATACATGGAGATCATATCCCCCCCTTATGAATTATACATGGAGATCATATCCCTTCTTATGTATTATACATGGAGATCATATCCCCCTTATGTATTATACATGGTGATCATATCCCCCCTTATGTATTATACATGGAGATCATATCCCCCCTTATGTATTATACATGGTGATCATATCCCCCCTTATGTATTATACATGGAGATCATATCCCCCCCTTATTAATTATACATGGAGATCATATCCCCCTTATGTATTATACATGGAGATCATATCCCCCCTTATGTATTATACATGGAGATCATATCCCCCTTGTGTATTAAACATGGTGATCATATCCCACCTTATGTATTATACATGGAGATCATATCCCCCCTTATGTATTATACATGGAGATCATATCCCCCCCTTATGTATTATACATGGAGATCATATCCCCCCTTATGTATTATACATGGAGATCATATCCCCCCTTATGTATTATACATGGTGATTATATCCCCCCTTATGTATTATACATGGAGATCATATCCCCCCTTATGTATTATACATGGTGATCATATCCCCCCTTATGTATTATACATGGTGATCATATCCCCCCTTATGTATTATACATGAAGGTCATATCCCCCCCCTTATGTATTATACATGGAGATTATATCCCCCTTATGTATTATACATGGAGATCATATCCCCCCTTATGTATTATACATGGAGATTATATCCCCCTTATGTATTATACATGGAGATCATATCCCCCCTTATGTAATATACAAGGAGATTATATCCCCCTTATATATTATACATGGTGATCATATCCCCCCCTTATGTGTTATACATGGAGATCATATCTCCCCTTATGTATTATACATGGAGATCATACCCCCCCCTTATGTATTATACATGGAGATCATATCCCCCTTATGTATTATACATGGTGATCATATCCCCCTTATGTATTATATATGGTGATCATATCCCCCCTTATGTATTATACATGGAGATTATATCCCCCTTATGTATTATACATGGAGATCATATCCCCCCTTATGTAATATACAAGGAGATTATATCCCCCTTATGTATTATATACGGTGATCATATCCCCCTCTTATGTATTATATATGGAGATCATATCCCCCTTATGTATTATACATGGAGATCATATCCCCCCTTATGTATTATATATGGAGATCATATCCCCCTTATGTATTATACATGGAGATCATATCCCCCCTTATGTATTATACATGGTGATCATATCCCCCTTATGTATTATACATGGAGATCATATCCCCCCTTATGTATTATACATGGAGATCATATCCCCCTTATGTATTATATACTGTGATCATATCCCCCTTATGTATTATATATGGTGATCATATCCCCCCTTATGTATTATACATGGTAATCATATCCCCCTTATGTATTATACATGGAGATCATATCCCCCCTTATGTATTATACATGGTGATCATATCCCCCTTATGTATTATACATGGAGATCATATCCCTCCTTATGTATTATACATGGAGATCATATCCCCCCTTATGTATTATACATGGTAATCATATCCCCCTTATGTATTATACATGGAGATCATATCCCCCCTTATGTATTATACATGGTGATCATATCCCCCTTATGTATTATACATGGAGATCATATCCCCCCTTATGTATTATACATGGAGATCATATCCCCCCTTATGTATTATACATGGTGATCATATCCCCCCTTATGTATTATACGTGGAGATCATATCCCCCCTTATGTATTATACATGGAGATCATATCCTCCCTTATGTATTATACATGGAGATCATATCCCCCCTTATGTATTATACATGGTGATCATATCCCCCCTTATGTATCATACATGGTGATCATATCCCCCCTTATGTATTATACATGGTGATCATATCCCCCCTTATGTATCATACATGGAGATCATATCCCCCCTTATGTATTATACATGGAGATCACATCCCCCCTTATGTATTATACATGGAGATCATATCCCCCTTATGTATTATACATGGAGATCACATCCCCCCTTATGTATTATACATGGAGATCCTATCCCCCTTATGTATTATACATGGAGATCATATCCCCCTTATGTATTATACATGGAGATCACATCCCCCCTTATGTATTATACATGGAGATCCTATCCCCCTTATGTATTATACATGGTGATCATATCCCCCCTTATGTATTATACATGGAGATCATATCCCCCCTTATGTATTATACATGGAGATCATATCCCCCTTATGTATTATACATGGAGATCATATCCCCCCTTATGTATTATACATGGAGATCATATCCCCCCTTATGTATTATACATGGAGATCATATCCCCCCCCCTTATGTATTATACATGGTGATCATATCCCCCCCTTATGTATTATACATGGAGATCATATCCCCCATTAATCTCCTCTTCTCAGTAGAGAATAAATTCAGTTCCTCTAATCTTCCCTCATAGCTGAGCTCCTCCATGCCTCGTATCAGTTTGGTTGCCCTCCTCTGTACGTTCATACAAGACAATACAAGGTTGGATCATTATCTTCCAGTCGGATTAATAATATAACATAATCTATAAACCTAATATATAGTGTTTAAAGTCCACGATTTTCACTCTTTGATTGTATTGCCACCTAGTGGCTAAATACTAAGTTACCCCATTTGGCCTAAAATCAAGACAGGACCTATTTTTAAAATAATCAGAATATGTGCAACAAATCTTGTCAGGTCGTCCACTTCCAGAGCCCTGGAACAAAGCAGAAAGACACATCCTGACTATCCTAGATCCTACCTAATGCAATACAAACACACATCCTGCTCATCAGTACTGATCCTCAAGCAAGGAAAGCCCCCAATGAAAGGCATAATGACAAAAAAACTGAAAAATGAACTGCAACCATTCGGTTGTTTTTTGTTTTTTTTTAAATTTCTCTGTGTTTTTTCTGATGACTCCCACAACTCAGGTATAATGGCAGAGGATCCCTTCTGCAGGCTTCAGTGAAGTTAGGGAAGAAATTGAAAATGTGTGTGTTGCCTCCTTTACTCAGACAACGGTTCAGTTCTCAGTTTCCCTAGAGAACCAGTGAACTATCAAAATGGCCTGAAGCATACACAGCAGATAAGAAAAATTTAACATAGCAGCTTATCTGTAAAAGTTTGGGTCAGGAACCTGCTCTATTCATCCATTAGGTCCCCACATGTAGCTGACCACTCTTGATCCCTGTGCCCAGCCTTCTTTATAAATGAAGTTGCCCAAACTCCAGCTGGCCTTGATGTCCAGGAACCTTCTCCAAAATGCAGGGAAGTCTCGGGAAATTTCTGCAGGGCCGCGGGACACTTAAATACTCCCAAATCTCCTCCCTGCACCACCCCATTCTCTTCTTCACTCTTTCCTCCATGATAGCCCTGTACACATAGGGGTAGTCTAGCCCATACTCTAGCAGTACCTTCTTTTGAACTATTCTCTGGAATCTAGAGAATTAATTTCCTTTCCAGGTAACATGCATGTGTCAGGAACTGTCCTAATCAACTCTTTATGCGCCTCATTCTGTGCCAACATTTGCGTGAAAGTGTGTGGAGGGGAAAGATTCAGGCTACGCTCACTGTAGGTCTTGTTGAGGTGTAGTCTCTCAGCACTGGCTAGGATCTGGGGGGTATTGTCAGGAATGGATTCACCACTGGTGGTGGGATTCACCTGCCGTGTGGGCTGCAGTACCAGGGCTGGCCAGCGAGTGCTCTCAGCAACCAGAAGCTCACTCCTGCAGTCAGCCATCAGCTGAAGCTGATTGCAGGAGGTGTATTTAAGCAGGACCAGGCCTGTGATCAGGGCCTTGGTGTATTGTTTCCCATGAGCCCCTGTACCTGGTATCCTGTGTTCCTGTTCTGCTGACTATCTGATTTGTTGCCGACCCTGCCTGATCCTGACCTCTGCTGACTTCTCCTGCTTGATCCCTGGCTTGCCTGACCATCCTTCTGCCTGATCCTTTGTACCGCGCTGCCCGTGAGTTACTGAACTCGGCTTGTGACCCTGACTATTCTTTGCTTGCTCCTCCAGTATCTCGATGCCCGCACGTTGCTGACCTGGCCTGCCTGACGCTACCCAGACGATCCATCCATCCCACGCGGATCTGTCCCTGTTACCAGGTCTGCCAGCCTCTTCACGTCAGGCTTTCCCACGGTACATACCCTCGGCGGACCCCTCTACCACAGTTGGGTGCACTCAGGGGCCGCGACCTGGTCTCAGTCCTGCGCCAAGTCCATCCCCACCATCAGGGGCTCTGGTGAAAAGGCAGACTGGGGCTTAGACTCCGCGCCCTGGGGAATCCCGTTCTGTGGGTACTAGAGAGCCCGCCGGGCGGTGCCTGACAGTACCTAACGGCCTGCCTGACCATTCCACCTCTCCAGCCCTGACTACACCTGTGTTCCTGAAGCCTGCTACTTCCCTGTGTCAGTCCACACATTTCTGGTCATACCTGGATCCCTAACAGGTATGCTCTTGGTGGCCCAGTTCCTAAGGACTTCTTTACGGACACCATCTAGCTCCCCTTTCCTCCTGATGATCCCTCCAGGAGCAGTCTGAGAGAGATGACTCACCCTCACTCCACTGGTGCTACTCAACGTCCTCATTTGTGCTGCCAGCCCCAAACTTGGATGACTCTGGATTGGTATACTCATCATTTACCTGCCCGCAGCACCTTTGACTCAGCAGCCATGGGTTTGGTGGCAAAGGCTCCTCTGATTCAGCAGTGGGTGTACAGGAGACTCTTGTTCTCCTGTGGCTGTAGGCACCAGTTTGCTGGCACAAAACTTGGAGATGGAATCCAGCTCTTGATGATGCTCCACTTGGCCCTGCTGCACGTATACCCCACCATCTTCAGTCCCCAAGTGACTGTGGTGGGTGTAGCAACAGAAGCGGATGACGAGAAGGTGGGTTTGCCTGTCTCTAGGGATGGCTGAGCTCTGGCATTTATGAATATAGTCCCGATTCCCAGTTTACTCATGGTGTAGCTGGTGGCACATTGTGAGGCAGAAGCTCCAGCAGTGGCTTGCCAAAATGGTCACTTTGACTTCAGGCTTTCATCATCGCTATCAGCTTCTGGCAGTTGCCACAGACTAAACAGACGGACTGTGCCAAGGGCAAAGCATCCCGGGTGAACCAACCTTACAGCAGTGTCAGTCACTAGTTCCTGCACCTCAGCTAGTCAGTCTAGGCATCCCAGTACAGCATCTCTGGTTGTCAGTGTCCCATTGTATCCGAAGCAATGGATGTGTGACATTTTGGTGCACCCTCTGCCACATGTAGGGTGCACTCAGCCTTCAAATACATGTACTAGCTCCGCCTATCTTCCTCTAGCCACTTTTGATCCTCTTTTAAGTTGCAGCTGGCAACAGCTGCTCGCGCTCGCAAATCAAAGACTGAGCCCCCAAATGTAGAGCAGCCCCTGTAGGGGGCCACCATTTTTTTTCCCAAACAATGCAGAGGCAGCCAGGCACAAAGCAACAACAATCCATTTACTCTGGCTCAGTAATCATTGTTGGGGTTGTCTAGGGATGGTCTTTTTTTTAACCACTTGACCTCCAGAGGATTTCTGACCAGGCCTCTTTTTGCTACTCGGCGCTGCACTAATTCAACTGATAATTGCGCGGTCATGCAATGCTGCACCCAAACGAAATTTACGTCCTTTTTTTCACACAAATAGAGCTTTCTTTCGGTGGTATTTGATCACCTGTGCGCTTTTTATTTTTCACGCTATAAACAAAAAAAGGCCAAAAATTTTGAAGAAAAACAATATTTTTTATTTTCAGCTATAAAAAATATATAGTAAACTCAAAGTTGGTTATAAATTTAGGCCAAAATGTATTCTGCTCCATGTTTTTGGTAAAAAAAATCCCAATAAGTGTATATTGATTGCTTTGTGTAGAAGTTATAGCGTCTACAAACTATGGTATAGATACTGCAATTTACGCCATTTTTCTGCTATACAGCGCTGCGCTAGTTTAACGGACAATTGCGCGGTCATGCAATACGGTACATAAATGAAATTTACATCCTTTTTTTCCCACAAATTGAGCTTTCTTTTGGTGGTATTTGATCGCCTGTGCGGTTTTTATTTTTTGCGCTATAAAAAAAAAGGCTGACAATTTTGAGGAAAAAAAAACAATATTTTGGACTTTTTGCTATAAAACATGTCCAGAAAAAAAAAATGCAAAAATCAAATTTAGTCATAAATTTCTGCCAAAATGCATTCTGCGACATGTCTTTGCTAAAAAAAAAAACCAATACGTGTAAATTAATTGGTTTACGTGAAAGTTATAGCGTTTACAAATGGCGGGAAAGATACTGGGATTTTTAGGGTTTTTTTATACTGATAATGGCGGCGATCAGCGAATTATGGCAGCGACCAGCGACTTATGGCGGGACTGCGGGACTGCGGCGGACATTTTGACATTGGGGGGTACTGACTTGGGGTCACTGACATCCCCAAAAACACTAATACAGTGATCAGTGCAAAAAAAAAAAAAACTGACACTGTACTAATGGCACTGGGGAGGAAGGGGTTAACTTTATTTTGCAGGGAAGGGTTATAGGAGTGAGGGGAGTGTTTTACTAGGGGGCGGGGGTGTGTACTGGGCGGGACAAGGCTGATCGAGAAAGAAAAACTGTTCTTTCTCGATCAGCGTGTCCTCGAGCTGTCAGGGAAGTGACAGACAGCACAGCTACTACAGCTGTGCTCTCTATCACTGTTTGCCGCCGATCGCCGGGACATAGCCGCTAAGGAGTGACATCTGCGGCAGAGAACCACGGGACGCCCCCTATTTGTTTACAAAACACACGTCTTAAAACGTGGTTTTGTCTGTGAGTGCCGCCCTGCCACCGTATATGTACAGTGGCTGGGCGGCATGCGGTTAAGATCTGCTTGTAGAAACTTGGGAGGGAATTTGGGGTCATGCAGTTTACATGGAATTATTTTGCTAGCAGTAGTAGCACTAATGTAGGCAGACTGGAACAGTCCATGATTCACGACTGTGGACCATGAAGCAGTGTGAGAACAGGTAAAGGCAGACTGGAACAGTCCACAGTTCACGGCTGGGGACCATGAATAGGCTTTAGCACAGGTAAGGAGACTCTACTCACAGGATCCTTGCACACAATCAGTTCATAGGTGCAGCCTCCAGTAAAGTAGTTCAGCACCTAGTCCACAGAGGCGAACAGCCTTCCTCCTCTCAGCTCACAGATCCATCCCCCACAGAGGATAAAAAAGACAATCTCTTCAGGAGTTGTCGGGCAAAACCCAGCTTAGGACGGGTGAAGGTTTTGCACCCCCATACCTGACCTCTGGAGACTGCTCTCCTTGCGTGTGGCCTGAGGGGACCTGCCTTTTTGAGCCAGGAGAGTTCATCATTGCCCAGTGCATACTGGTTAATTTTGTAAGTGAATACTATCATTTTATACATTATGCTGCTTTGCAATCTTCTATGTCTATCCATATTGTCTAAGTATATTTATCCTCCCTAGATATATCGCTAGCCCCTGAGGAAGCGACTGTTGTCGCAAAACATGTCGGGCGCTGCCTGCACAGCTTGAATATCCCCTACCTCTTTGAAGGAATACTTTGTTGGTACTATCCATACTGCTACCATCTTTCACAATCATTTTATGTGGTCGGTGGGTTACAGGATATTGGTTGTGGGCTAATTGTGCAATGATATTGTACAAGATACATTTTAGAGATGATGTTAATAAAGTAACATTGATTTTATCTTTTCGTGTATTGAGTTTTTGTGCCTAGAAAGTCCATTTCCATAGTTTTCCTTTCAATAATCTATATAGGGACGTGGCACATTGTTACCAACCGGGTTTTGACCTCCTACCACCCAAGGGTCACCTCAACTTTCCAATATACAGATCACTTTTAATCTAAACTCCCTGACAGTATGATTCACGCATCCCTACTCATACTGTTTCATGAAAATCCTTTTTTTTGGAAACTTTTCCCACCACCTCCGCTTGTTGAGGAACAGTGTGAAGAAGAATTTGTGGTTGAAAGAATTCTTGATTCCAGAATTTTTAGGAACAAATTACAATATCCGGTTCAATGGGAAGGATATAGACTAGAGAAACTTTCTTGGGAACCTGAGCATCATGTTCATGCTCCCAGATTAACAAGAGTTTCACCGTGAGATTTCCTCGCAAACCTGGTCCTAAGATGTCCTGGGGCTCTCCTGGAAGGAAATGTATAGGGAGGATTGTACCTCAATTTTGAAAGAAAGAGTCATATATTCTTTAAATACTAAATACTTAAAATGTAAGCACTTAAAGAACATATGACTCTTTTATGTCAATGAATGGTTGTATGTATTTTACTGTGTGGTCTCTTACTGTGCCCAAAGAATCCAACATTTGTGCCATACCCATTGGTCCGGCTTTTATTGTTCCTCTGTATTTCATAGGAATTGGCACCAGGAAGCTTTTTTGGTTATTTTTTAAGTAATCAATACAAATATTTTCTCCAACCTTCCGTCTCAGATGCTGCCCGGGTGAGATGAGTCGCCTCCTCGAGCACACAGGATTCCATGGTCTTCTTCCCCATCCCAAAGTTCCTCAGAGAGGAGATGGTGAATCGGCGCAGAGGACGCCATCGGGGGCCAGCAATACCTGCAGTGAACAACCATCAGCGATGGGTTACAGACCACAACAGTGACCATAATGGTGTTTAACCACATTCTACATTGGACTATTCTTTACCAAGCAGAGGAAATCAGTGAATGGTGTTCAATGTCTGTTTTCTAAGCAAACCTTGGACAAAAAATGTAACAAAAATGAAAAATTCTATTTTTTCCAGTTTGTTCAGTGTTAGTTTTACAACTATTACTGAAGATAAAAGTACACACGATGGTTTGTCCCATTTTAATAATGCTAAAATAAATTTCTATTATAAAGCAAGGCAATGCTGTTTGCAAATGTAATAAAGGCTTTCCTTTCCAATTTTTCACAATTTTGTAAAATTAATCACTAAAAAAAGCTTAAAGAAAATAATGTTTACTAAAGGGTTAATTAGGACTGTTTATTTATTTTTTCAAAGTTGCTTCAAACTTGCCGTTCAGAGGATTCCCCCCCTTCTTGACCAGGGCATTTTTTGCAATACAGCGCTGCGTTACTTTAACTGTCAATTGCGCGGTCATGCAACGCTGTACATAAGTGAAATTTATGTAATTTATTTTCCCCAAAAATAGAGCTTTCTTTTGGTGGTATCTGATCACCTGCAGTTTTTATTTATTTTATTTTATTATATTATTTATTTTATTTTATTTATTATAAACAAAAAAAGACCAACAATTTTGAAAACAAAAATACAATATTTTTTACTTTTTGCTATAAAACATGTCCTGTAAAAAAAAATTTAAAAAATCACATTTTTCATACATTTAGGCCAAAATGCATTCTGCTCCATGTCTTTGCTAGAAAAAAAATCCCAATACGTGTAAATTAATTGGTTTTTGTTAAAGTGTATTTTTTTAATACTAGTAATGGCGGTGATCAGGGACTTACAGCAGGACTGCGTGACTGCGGCTGGCACTCTGACACTGGGTGGGAACTGACTAACTGTCACTGACATCCCCATTAACACAGTGACCAGTGCTAAAAAAAAAAAGCACTGACACTGTACTAATGACACTGGGCAGGAAGAGATTAACATCTGGGGCCATCAAAGGGTTAACTGTGTGCTGTTTTGCTATGTGTGCTGTGTGTGTTTTACTAGGGAAACATGCTGCTGTGTATTTCTTTGTGCAGGGAAACATGCTGCTGTGTATTTCTTTGTGCAGGGAAACATGCTGCTGTGTGTTTCTCTGTGCAGGGAAATACACAGCAGCATGTTATTGCTGGCAGGAGAGAGACCTGTGTTGTTTACACACAGGTCTCTCCACTGTCACTGTTTCTTGACGATTACTGGGTCATACCAGACCCTAACTGGCTAGGACTCGGTGATTGACATCTGTAGCCGCCAATGGCGGCACGGGTAGACCAGCACGCACCCCCTACTTGGAAATGCAAATCATGTATTTATATGTTATTTTTTCGCAGCCCTGCCGTCCTGTAGCAGTACTTCTGCTATAGGGTAGAGGGGACGCGGTTGATGAAGTCCTTGCAGATTTAGGACCAGTTATTTTACCTGCTATAAATGAACCAGGCATTACAATGTAGCAACGGTGATACTACAATGTAACTCTCATTGACACTGTAGACTAGTGATGAACCGAACACACCAAGGGGACACCCACACAAGAAAAAAGCAGCATAGGGTCTCCCCCCCCCCCCCCTAATTCATACCAGGCCCTTCAGGTCTGGTATAAATTTCAATGGGGACCCCACGCAATAAAAAATAATCTGCAAAGTATCCCCTCCAATTTCCATGCCACTCTACTCCAACTATGCAGCCTGGTAGGCCAGGAAAGGGGGGAAGATGAGTGCGCACCCCAATCCTGAACCATACCGGTCCACATGTGAATGTTTACTCCCCCTTATGGCCTGCCAGGCTGCATGTTCAAATAAAGGTTTGGTATGGATTTTGATTAGATGGAAGAATTGGAGCAAAAGGTATAATGAAGGCGGGAAAAAGGAGGCAGCATGTCACTGAATCTACACCCTTCTATGAGTGGGAGAAGGCATACATAGACAGAGTCTCACCCCAAATTAAGGGATCGATGGTGGGAGTTGTACCTCAGTAGATCCAAGGGCTAGGAATGGGCCATGGGATTTTAGGGAGAGAGTGGAGTTGGGGGGGGGAGGGGGTGGAAGACTGGGGGGTATGGGATGGGGAGTAGAGAAGAATGGTCTACTTTGGAGTCCTCTGGTGTTACAATCCTATTATATTGAGTTCTCCCGATATGATGTGAGAAAGGAGGAAAAACTATGGGATGGCAGATAGGAATGTAGTTAACTTTACAACATACAATGTAAAAGGATTAAATACTCTGGCAAAAAGATATCAGATCGTAAAGGAAATGTATCAACACTCAATTGATGTTATCTTTTTACAAGGGACACATCTATCTCAAGATTCAAGAATTATGTTAAAATAAAGGAACTATTCGGTTTGGTATTATGCTGATTCCCCAATACAACGAGCTAAAGGAGTAGCTATAGGAATGGCAAAAAAATGCAAGATTTACTATAAAAAAAAACAGGTTGGAGGACCCAGAAGGTCAGTTTTTGTTCTTAACAGGGTAACTGTACGGAATGGAATGTACACTTGCAAATATATATTGCCCAAATAAGAACCCAATGGCTTACTTAGAAGATACCTTAAGGGAGTTGATGGATTTTAAGAAAGGGAAACTGATTGTAGCAGGAGATTTTAATCACCGTATGGACCCCCAGCTCGATTCATCATCGCGTGTACAGAGGGATAGAGGTAAATGTCTAAGATCTATTAAAAGGAAATCGTATCAATGTCAACTAGTGGATGTGTGGAGGATTAAACATCCAGGAGTAAGAGACTATACGTTTTATTCTTCTGTACACGCAACATATTCTAGACTGGACTATATAATGATAGAACATAGACTGCTGGAGTCACTGATCAAAGCCAATATTGAAGTTACATCACTATCAGACCATGCACCTTTCACGATGAGGTTGAAAGTGAGTGGGGTGCAGAATAAAACATATGCTTGGAAATTAAATGAGACACATACAGGATCAGGAGACAGAAATGAGAGTACGTGAAGTAATAGAGCAATATTTTTTTGCAAATGAAACAGAGGGAATCTCAGTGGCCACAGTATGGGAAGCACATAAGGCGTATATAAGGGGTATCCTGATTGCCATAGGGGAGGAAAAAAAGAAAAAGAGGTCGGAAAAAATAAAATTATTAATAGTGCATTGGAGCAATTACATAAAAAGAGAACAGAAACTGAAATACAACATAAAATTATTATAAATAACTAAGTGATTTACTGGAACAAGAAACAAATAAGGTCTTTAATATGGTAATGAGAGAAAGATATCAATGGGGGAATAGACCAGGAAAATTGTTGGCAAGGACGGTTAGGAAAAAAAAAATCAATACATTTTATAGAGAAAATTAGAAATAAATCAGGAGAATTTGACTACCCAACTAAAATAATTGCCAGTATATTCCAAAAATATTATAGTTCCTTATATGCAGTGAAACCTAATAATAAAGAATCGGAGGAAGAGAGAAATAGAAACATCCAGACCAGGGGCGGACTGACATCTCATGGGGCCCCCGGGCAATAGGGGATCATGGGGCCCCTGTGTCCTTGCCCAAACTCAAAAAAACTATGAAAAAGGTACTAGGGGCATCTCATGGGGCCCCCTACTAATCCCGGGCCCTCGGGCAGTGCCCGAGTTTCCAAATGGTCAGTCCGCCCCTGATCCAGACATATCTAAAAGCAGCTGGACTACCTAGATTAGAGGAAGAAAGATTGGCATTGTTAGAAAGACCAATATCGCAGGAAGAAATACAGGAAGAATTAAGGAGTACAGCAGCAGGAAAGAGTCCGGGGCCAGATGGATTTACAGTGAGACACTATAGGAAATGTAAAGAACAATTAGTGGCAAAAATGGGTATCTATATGAATGCATTGGGAGAAAGAGTGCAAATAAGGAAGGAGTCATTACATGGCACATATTAAAATTTTGCCTAAAGACGGCAAATATTTGTCTCGATGTGCCAGTTACAGATCAATCTCATTATTAAATGTAGATACGCAAAAATTATTGCTAGTAGAATGAAAGATCTAATGCCGGAGTTGATACATTTAGATCAGGTTGGGTTTATACCAGGAAGGGAAGGTAGAGACAATGGTTTGAGATTATTCCTCCTCCTACAAGAGAGTAAGAAAGGGAAGTCCCCAATTTTATTCCTGACAATAGATGCTGAAAAGGCATTTGACAGGCTAGATTGGGGATTTATGTTGAGCACTTTAGAGGTGATAGGAATAGGACCAAAAATGCTTCAGCAGATAAAATCTTTATATTGCCAACCATCTGCAATGGTAAAGATCAATGGCACATTGTAGGAACCTTTCGAAATGTACAATGGAACTAGACAGGGATGCCCACTTTCACCGCTTTTGTTGGTATTATCTTTGGAACCCCTTCTAACAACTATACGGAAAAGTGTAGACATAAAAGGGGTTTGGATAGGAGAAGTAGAACATAAAGTGGTGGCATATGCAGACGATATGCTATTTTATGTAGTAAACCCGAGAGTAACTTTGCCAAACCTAACCTTAAAATATGAAGTAAATTATCAAACTTTAAAATTAACCTTGCAAAGATTGAGATTTTATATATTAATATATCAAAAGTAGAAAGACAAGTATTACAAGATACATTTCTTTAAATGGCATTATAAAGAATTAAAGTACTTAGGAGGAAAGTTAACTTCGTCACTCAAAAGTATATATCAAGCGAACTACATACCACTACTGAATGAAATAAAAGAGGAGTTGAGGAAAATCTTGAAAGGATCACTCTCCTGGATAGGACGAATTAACATGGTCAAGATGGTGATACTCCCTAAAATCTTGTATAAATTCCAAATGCTTCCAATTTTTTTGCCGCAAGGGTACTCCAGGGTATTAAAAGGTATGATAATGAGATATATATGGGCAAATAAAAAAACCAAGAGTGAAATATGAGGTCCTATGTAAGGATAAAATAGATGGGGGACTAATGCAGGCCATAAATGGGGAGAAAACCAGGCCGATTTTTCTTTAAAAAAATGAAAAATCGGTCATTCAAGCGGCCGAAGTCACCAGGAATGGTAAAAAAAAATCGGCCGATTTTCATCCCGTCTACAGCCGGCAAAAAGTCTCCCTGCAGAGAGCTCTGCTATTTCTTTGACAGTTCTTTGACATTTATAGCGGTTGCAACAATGTATCTATTTGTATCCATTTAGGATACAGATGTTTTTATTCGGAAACAAATAGATACATTGTTGCAACCGCTATAAATGTCAAGGAACTGTCAAAGAAATAGCAGAGCTCTCTGCAGGGACACTTTTTGCCGGACTAGAATTCCTCTTCTTCTTCTTCCTCTTCTTCTTCCTCTTCTTCTTCTTCCTCTTCTTCTTTTTCCTCTTCTTCTTCTTCATCCTCTTCTTCTTCTTTTTCCTCTTCTTCGTCTTCATCCTCTTCTTCTTCTTCATCCTCTTCTTCATCTTATTCATCCTCTTCTTCTTCTTCATCTTCCTCTTTTTCTTCATCCTCTTCTTCATCCTCTTCTTCTTCATCCTCTTTTTCTTCTTCTTCATCCTCTTCTTCTTCATCTTCTTCTTATTCTTCATCCTCTTCTTCTTCATCTTCTTCTTATTCTTCATCCTCTTCTTCATCCTCTTCTTCTTCATCCTCTTCTTCTTCTTCATCCTCTTCTTCTTCCTCCTCTTCTTCTTCCTCCTCTTCTTCTTCATCCTCTTCTTCTTCATCCTCTTCTTCCTCTTCTTCTTCTTCCTCTTCTTCTTCTTCATCCTCTTCTTCTTCTTCCTCTTCTTCTTCATCCTCTTCTTCTTTTTCTTCTTCTTTTTGTCTTCCTCTTGCAGGTCACGGCTCATGCGCAGATTTTTTTATCGGTAAAAAGATCGCCCGATTTGCCCATAATTGCCACAAAAATCGGCCGATCGTCAAAATCGGCCGATTTTTTTCCAACTTTACCGATAAAAAAAAATCTGCCAAAATACCAAAAAACAGCCGAACAATTAGCCCACAAACGATCCAAAAATCGGCCTATTTTATTTTCGGCCGAAAAATCGGCCGATTTTTGACCCATCTATGGCCTGCATAAATATGCCTGAGAT
Organism: Staurois parvus; assembly: GCF_062004578.1. NCBI lineage: Eukaryota > Metazoa > Chordata > Amphibia > Anura > Ranidae > Staurois > Staurois parvus. Next base: position 69,503 of record NW_028320004.1, on the reverse strand, counting down.
GAAAAGATATTACTGTGCAGTAATTATATCACGAATAATGGAATGGGTGTATAATTCACAGGGGACAAGTTGGGTAGGGATTGAACTGACACCGAGTGAAGCACAATTAGATAAAATTATTTGGGTTCCACAACAGTACCGTATGTTTTCCGTAAACACTAGCACTTTAACCAAATCAAGTCCGGACACTTTTCCCCCCTTCCTGTCCAGGCCAATTTTCAGCTTTCAGCGCTGTCACACTTTGAATGACATTTGCGCGGTCATGCAACACTGTACCCATATGAATTTTTTAGCATTTTTTTGAGAGATAAAACTTTATTTTGGTGGTATTTATTCACCACTAGGATTTTTTTTTTTTTTTTGCTATATAAATGTTATCTTTTTAGTAAAAAAAATTAGCCCAAATTAGTTTATAAACAAAAATTATAATTTTTCTAAAACTTTTTTACATTTATTATTTAATTTTTTATAATCTTTTTTATGTTTTTGGGGGGGTTTTTAACATGCTGTCACCCTAGCAGTACAGTGTCACCATAGTGACACTGTACTACTTGTGGGGGGTGATGAAGATTTTTTTTTTTACACTGATTGCTTTTACATCCATAAAGGCTGTAAAAACAATCATTTTTTCCTCTGTCTGGCTGCATTCTTGCAGCCATTGAGAAATACTGTGAGAGCTGTGATTGGTCACAGCTTGTCACATGGTACAAGGCTTTCCAAAGCTCTAGACAGATTGATGAATTTGGCGCACACTGCACCACTTTTAGAATGCACTTGAGACAAAATCTGTCTGCACCAGTCTTTATGAATTCCAGGGAAAGTGTGAGTACATTATTTTGAATTTGGTGCATTCATTGTAAAAGTGGAGCATTTTCAAACTACCTTTTGGTGCACGAGTCGCTGTCACAACCAAAATTGTCGCAAATACTTCAAGAATTTGGAGCAATACATTTCCGAGAGGGATTATCGCCAGAAAAGTGGCGTAACAGTGTTCTTGAATTCCCTCATTGTTTCTTGTTCTCCAAAAACGCATCATCTCCAAAATCCGCACGTTCCTAACCCCAGAAACCACTAAACAGCTCATCCACTCCCTCATCATATCACGACTCGACTACTGCAACTCCCTCCTCACTGGCCTGCCTCGCCGCTGGCTATCCCCGCTTCAGTCCATCCTGAATACGGCTGCCAGACTCATTCACCTTACTAACCGCTCCATTTCCGCCACCCCCCTCTGCCAATCCCTCCACTGGCTTCCGATTGCCCAACGGATCAAATTCAAAATGCTAACAATGACGTACAAAGCTGTCCATAACACTGCCCCAAACTACATCACCGACTTGATATCCAAATACCACCCAAAACATGCTCTCCGCTCCTAACAAGACCTCCTACTCTCTAGTTCCCTGGTCAATTCCTCCCATGCCCGCCCCTCCAGGACTTCTCCAAGGCTTCCCCCATCCTCTGGAACTCCCTACCCCAATTCATCAGACTATCACCTACTCTCCTCTCTTTTAGGCACACCCTGAAAACCCACCTCTTCAGGGAAGCCTACCCCGCCCTCTGCTAATCGCCGATCTCCTCCACTCTTCGTACCACTCCATCCCCCACAGCTATTTCCTCCTGTACCACTCTTCCCTCCCTCCTAGATTGTAAGCTCCAAGGAGCAGGGCCCTTGAACCTCTCGTGTATTGCATTGTATTGTTACTGTACTGTCTCGTGTACTGTCTCCCATTGTAATGTACAGCGCTGAGCAAACTGTTGGCGCTTTATAAATACTGTATAATAATAATAAGTTCTGTATATAGAAAAGGTCTTTGCATTGTGGTGATGTCCCCAACCTCACTCATTCTGGAATGGGCACAATGTTGCTAGTTTCTACAATGTATAGAGCTCTGAGAAATGTCTTGGCGATCTTACTGTATCCTTTGGTGGGGATGTACAGTGTGGGTATAATCGGGCGGGCACTGAACTCCTCGGCGTGGTTCAGCAGGGCATCCTTCACCGTCTCATAGCCGCAGAGGACCACCACCGGCTCCGACAGTTTCCAGATGGTGAATATCGAGCCGTACTTTTGGCTGAGCTGTCATAGATAAAAGAAACAAAGAAAGTCAGAGGTCAGCAATGACGGGAATTCTCAGCTCACGCCTCGTTGTCACATAATAGGCAGCAGCTAAACCCAATATTTAATGTGGATGGAGCTGAACCTGTCTGTTCCCTGGCTGTCTCTGGCTTCAAGACTTTCCAAAACCCTTGAGAAGCATGCAACAAAGTCAGAACACCTGATCTGCATATGTATGTCTTGATGTTGGCCAAGAAATTCAGAAAGCATTGAATTCAGAGGATTGGAATGACAAGAAGGTGAAAAGCCCTTTGAAACAGAGAGGTCAGGGATGGCAGCTTGTATTGAACCACTGCTGATGGTGGAAGTGGGGTGGGGTGGATGAGCTGTTGAGATAAAGAATTGAAGGACGTTGACACTTCTGCGTTGGAGAATGGATTGATCCACAGTACTTGCAGCCACAGAAGTCAGTGAAGGCTTATTTTTTAGTTTTGTTAAAGTGGAACTTCACCCTACCTAACTCTCTACCCAGGGCCGTGGATAAAGGGGTACCACCTGTACGGGGCCCAGGCCAGCAGGGCGGCCCAGGCAACTGGCTGACTCAGATGTGGGAACGGAGGGTGATCGAGGTATGGCTCCCTGCAGCAGCTGAAATCCGGCTTCTTCTCCTCTCCCTCCTGCTGACTTTCAGCTGAAACTTCACCCTACCTAACCCTCTACCCAGGGCCGTGGATAAGGGGGTACCACCAATCTTCCTGTATGGGGCCCAGGCCAGCAGGGGGGGCCAGGCAGCTGGGTAAATCGGATGTGGGAACGGAGGGTGATCGAGGTATGGCTCCCTGCAGCAGCTGAAAACCGGCTTCTTCTCCTCTCCCTCCTGCTGACTTTCAGCTGGAACGTCACCCTACGTAATTCTCCACCCAGGGCCGTGGATAAGGGGGTATCACCAGCCTTCCTGTACGGGGCCCAGACGAGCAGGGGGGCCCAGGCAGCTGGATGAATTGGATGTGGGCAGGGAAGGTGATCAAGGTATGGTTCTCTGCAGCAGCTGAAATCCGGATTCTTCTCCTCTCCCTCCTGCTGGCTTTCAGCTGCTGCAGAGAGCCATACAGTGGTTCAGTTACAGTAATTGTCCCCCGGCTGCACCCATCACCCTCCCTATGCACCATAAGTTTTGCCATGCTGCCCAGGCCCCCCTGTGTGCCCCCACAGTGCTGCTGGCTTCCCTCCTCTCCTTTCCACCGGCAGCTGCAAGCACACAATATGATCCTTCAGAATGCAGAGTGGGGGAAGGGTCCAATGAATGTCACATTTACCAGTCCCTTGCTTTCCTGAATGAACACCATGAGTAATCGGTACCAATCACTAACTGTGTTCATTCACAGCTGAAGCATAGTAAGCTGCGTGAAAATATATAGTGCTGGTCAAATGTATACACATACAAGGTGCTTATACCAGAATTGCAGAGCCATAAAAAAAACATGCAGAGAAGAAAAAGGGACTTTTTAAGCACCAAAACTACAAAAGAAAGAAAGGTTTTATATAAAAAATACAAGTTTACTGACCAGAGTACTTCAATGAAAAAACATAGACACAATACATAAAACATCATTTCTGAAGCAAATAGCAATGATTAAACTATATATGTCACCAAAGAAGAAAACCCCAACGTGTTTCAATTCATTGAATTTATCATTTGAATCTTCTTCAGGGGGAAAGAGGTGAAATGCCATAAGCAGTATTATGTTCTATGTATTGTGTCTATGTCTTTTCATTGATGTACTATGTTCAATAAACTTGTATTTTTTATATAAAACCTTTTTTCTTTTTGTAGTTTTGGTGCTTAAAAAGTCCCTTTTTCTTCTCTGTACGTTTTTTTTTATGGCATAGTAAACTGCGTTGTTTTTTTTTCTTTTTTCTTGGAGGGGAGACCATGTCAGGTTGACTGTATAGGGTCTCATCCCATATGGAAGAAAAATATATTTGAAATATATTTTAAAAATATTCTTCCCAAATATATTGCCATATATTTGAAATGCTAAAATTTTGGCCATATTCAATATATTTCAAAATATAATCTGAAGAATATATTTTTTAAAATATATTCTCCAGATTTTTTTTAACATATAAAAAAGTCATAATGTAAAAATAATAATAATAAAGCGAGCACTGGTAATGAAATTCTAAAATACTAAAATTATATAAAACAATATAAATATAAGTATAAAAGTAGCAGCGAGCACTCAGGGTATTGGCAACAGTCCCAGAATAGAAATTTTTTAAGTATTAGTGCAGCGCTGCACTAATACTTTAAAAATATAAAAAAGTCATTTTAACATATATTTTTACATATATTCGTAAATGCATTCCAAAAATGTAGGTTTGCATTTTTAAAGACATACAGTATATTTGAAATGTATTTTTAAAAATATTTTTCATATATTTTATAATAAAAACACATTTGAACATGCAGTATATATATATATATATATATATATATATATATATACACTTTAAAAATATAAAAAAGTCATTTTAACATATATTTTTACATACCGGTATATTATTAATATGATTATTATTATACAGGATTGATATAGCGCCAACAGTTTGCTCAGTGCTGTACATTATAAAGGGAGACAGTACAGTAACAATACGATTCAATACACAATATATTTGTAAATGCTTTCCAAAAATGTAGATTTGCATTTTTAACCATTAGCCGCCCGGCCAATGGCCGTTTGGCGGCTTCAAAAGTGCTTCGGCATTCCGGGTGCACGCCCGCACATGCGCAGTTTGCGCTAATGCAGAGCCGCGCAGCAGCGCGATCTGTCACCGGCCGTGTACCTCGGACACAGCCGATGACAGATCTGAGTACTGGCCCCCGTTGCTGGTACCATGTGACCTGCTGTGACCAATCACAGCAGGTCACATGACAGTTGTATACAATGGATGGCTTCATTCATGCCATCCATTGTATACTAGTGCCTAGCTGTGAATGGTCACAGCTAATCACATGCACATGTCATGTGATTAGCTGTGACCAAATCACAGCTAAGCACAAAAAAAAAAAAAAAAAAAACCTGAATGAATCGATTTCATTCAGGTAAATGCTTGCTTATAGCAAAGTAATTCTTTGCTATAAGCAAATTGTGTAAAAAAAAAAAAAAAAATACTGATCACTTCCCCAAAGTAGTACAATGTTACTATGGTAACATTGTACTACTATGGTCATAGTAAAATATGAAAAACAAATCTTAAAAAAAATAAAAAAAATGTAATAAAAAATTAAAAATAATAAAAAAATAAAAAAAAATATATATATATATTTTTTTTTTTCATACTGTCACCAGTCAGTGTCCCTGATCACCGCCATGCCAGTTATATGATGACGCTGTACTGCACTGGTGACAATATGTAAAAAAAAAATAGTGAAAATAATTTTTTTCATTTTTTCATTTTCCGAAAAATTATGACCAAAAAAATACAACTTCAAAAAACTCGCCATGCCTCTTATGAAGTACGTCGGACTGTCTACTCTGCAAAAAGGGGTCATTTGGGGGATGTCTGTACTATTCTGACATTCTGGGACCTCAAGAAATTAGATTGGCCGTCAGTACTTCAGGATTGATCAATATTCAGATCTATACCATAGTTTGTGAACTCTATAACTTTCCTACAAACTAAATAATACATCCTAATTTGGGTTATTTTCACCAAAGACATGTAGCAGAATACATCTCGGCCTAAATTTATGAAGAACAATTATTTATTTGTAAACTTTTATAACAGAAACAAAGAAAAACGTGTTTTTTTAAAAAGATTTTTGGTCTTTTTTTGTTAATTTAGCAAAAAATAAAAACCCCAGCGGTGATTAAATACCACCAAAAGAAAGCTCTAGTTGTGTGAAGAAAATGATAAAATTTTAGTTTGGGTACAATGTTGTATGACCGCGCAATTGTCATTCAAAGTGTGAGAGCGCTGAAACGTGAAAAATGGCCTGGGCAGGAAGGTGTAAAATTGCCCGGTATTGAATTGGTTAAAGACATACAGTATATTTGAAATGTATTTTTAAAAATATTTTTCATATATTTTGTAAAAAATAAAAAACGCATTTTGGCCATATATATATATGTATTTATTTATTTCTTGAAATATATTTTGAAATATCAAAAATTATTCTAAAGAGAATCAAATGTCCCCCTCATTAAACAAATCCCTAATTAAAATACATAAATAATTAATACACACCCCTTATAAGTGATAATAAATAATGTATAATAGTCCAATCAAAAATACCCCTATTTTTTTTTGATTGGACTATTATACATTATTTATTATCACTTAAAAGGGGTGTGTATTAATTATTTATGTATTTTAATTAGGGATTTGTTTAATGAGGGGGACATTTGATTCTCTTTAGAATAATTTTTGAATTTTGTACTTTCAAGGGTTGGAAGTTTTTTCTAATTTGAATCCAGAGAGTGATTGGGTTTTTGTGAGAAATACCATATTCACAGTTTGTTTGGTCTTTATATTTTGAAATATATTGAATATGGCCAAAATTGTAGCATTTCAAATATATGGCAATATATTTGAGAAGAATGCTTTTAAACTATATTTCAAATATATTTTTCTTCCATCTGGGGTGGTTTCTAACAGCAGCCTTGCCTCCACCCTCAAAAAATCCCTAACACTTGTCCCTGTCTCCCCCAAAAAAACAAGAAAAATAATGCATAACCACTTTTCTCTAGAGTCACAGAGTCACCATCTTTAATGGACATCCAGTGCATGGGTCACCATGGGTTCTTGAATGACCTGTGGCAGAGACCTCCACGGCCTGTGTGTGCGTGAGACCATGCACACTGCATCCTGGGATGTCTACATTACACACCCCAGGAGGCATTTAGTGAGCCAAAGAACTAGCAGTAATGCGCCATGTGCCTGTGCATGAGCGGGGGCCCACAATGTCATCTTCGCCTAGATGAGATGTGCCCTGGTCCACACCTCTGCTCTGCCTGGCAGCAAAGATGGGGCTACTATCCCTATTGCTGCCCTGCATTTCCCCTCTTCCTCCCAAGCTGTCCATCACAGGAGTGGCTGAGGAGCGAGAGGTCAGAGAGATACTAAGCACTGGCTATTTGCAGGACTGTATGCAGCCACAAAGAGGGCTGGAGGAAAGCCCAGCCCACCACCCGAGATCACAGAGAAGAGGAAACTGAGCTGCTGTGGATTGTGGGAAGGTCAGAGCCTGCTGGGAGCAACTATCTATTGTGGGAGATATAGTTTCCAGACAGATTCAGCCTGTGTTTTCAGATTGGAGGAGGGACTGCATGTCCCAGCATTACCAGAACTCCGTAGAGAGGAAAAGAAAGGTCTGTTTTCTGGCTCGATACAGAAATTACGAGGATGTTGTAGGAAAAAAAGCATGCTGCAGAGTGTTAGCAGAACATTTTGCCACCACGTCAGGGAACATCTCCTGGTACATGAGAATGAAACTTTCACTAACTGGTGCTACTGCCTTACCTGGATTCCGTGGATCAAAATTTAATTTGAGTGCAGCGTTGCATGAGTGCACAATTGTCAGTTAAAGTAACGCAGCGCCGTAACGCAAAAAATGGCCTGGTCAGAAAGGTGGGGGGGGGAGAATCCTCTGGAGGGCAAGTGGTTAATGGAAGGTTAATGGAAGGTCTCTGATGGGTGGTTTATGTATTCACTTAAATTTTGTTCTGGTGTGAAGAGGGCTCAGAGAAAGAATGCTTTTATAAATAATTTCATTGGCCGTAGTCACAAGCAACAGACTTAACCCTAAATGTATTTGTTGGGAATTTGCCAAGTTTAGAGGAATGAGGGTGACATTGTGTGCACCTCAACTTCCTCCTCTAGTCCTCAGACCCCTTATCTGCACTGATATTTTCCTATGTTTGATTGCAAAGTTTGCTGGAAAGGGTATATACCAGTGTGCAGAGGGTTCCTTCAGAATTTCTGGTGTTAATATGTGGTTATACCCCTTTATTACCTGATAGATAAATACATGCACTAGCTATTGAATTTGAGCACAGGTACACCTTGTTTGTCAAAGTGATGATCTGTCACAGTCTGCTGGTCCTAGATTATGGTCCCATCAGCTGGAAAATCTCTGGGCAGGCTGAGGCTGAGAGCGCCATTGTCACATATTAGTGACACCAGTAGAATAGTGACCCTGAATCATTATCATATTCTCCTGGTCTGGGCGTGTCTTAATTACTCTTTGTGCTGGCCCAGCTCCTCCTTCCCTCACCTCCTTACATAATCTTTTCTTTAGTAGCCATGGGGAGGAGTGAAGGGGTAAACCATACTAGGGGGGTGCAGCTGGGGGGGGGTCAATGAAGGAGAAGGATCTGGGGAAATCAATGGTGGAGAAGGAACTGGGGGATCTGGTAGATCACAAGCTTAATAATGCCAAGCTGCGGGTTCTAAAGCGAGCAAAATCCTCTCTTGTATTAGGAGAGGTATAGACTCCAGAGAGATATCATTCCCCAAAGCCCCCCCCCCCCCCCGGGTACAAATCATTATAATACCTCATCTGGAATATGCAGTTCAGTTTTGGGCTCCAATTCACAAAAAGAACATTGGGGAACTGGAGAAAGTACAGAGAAGGGCAACCAAACTGATAAGAGGCATGGAGGAGAGGAGAGGAGATTAAGGGGGGATATGATCTCCATGTATAATACATAAGGCAGGATATGATCTCCATGTATAATACATAAGGGGGGGATATGATCTCCATGTATAATACATAAGGGGGGATATGATCTCCATGTATAATACATAAGGGGGGATATGATCTCCATGTATAATACATAAGGGGGGATATGATCTCCATGTATAATACATAAGGGGGATATGATCACCATGTATAATACATAAGGGGGGATATGATCTCCATGTATAATACATAAGGGGGGATATGATCTCCGTGTATAATACATAAGGGGGGGATATGATCTCCATGTATAATACATAAGGGGGGATATGATCTCCGTGTATAATACATAAGGGGGATATGATCACCATGTATAATACATAAGGGGGGATATGATCTCCATGTATAATACATAAGGGGGGAAATATTCTCCATGTATAATACATAAGGGGGGATATGATCTCCATGTATAATACATAAGGGGGGGATATGATCTCCATGTGTAATACATAAGGGGGGATATGATCTCCATGTATAATACATAAGGGGGGATATGATCACCATGTATAATACATAAGGGGGGATATGATCACCATGTATAATACATAAGGGGGATATGATCACCATGTATAATACATAAGGGGGATATGATCTCCATGTATAATACATAAGGGGGGATATGATCTCCATGTATAATACATAAGGGGGGATATGATCTCAATGTATAATACATAACGGGGGATATGATCTCAATGTATAATACATAAGGGGGGGATATGATCACCATGTATAATACATAAGGGGGGATATGATCTCCATGTATAATACATAAGGGGGGATATGATCTCCATGTATAATACATAAGGGGGGGATATGATCTCCATGTATAATACATAAGGGGGGATATGATCACCATGTATAATACATAAGGGGGGATATGATCACCATGTATAATACATAAGGGGGATATGATCTCCATGTATAATACATAAGGGGGGATATGATCTCAATGTATAATACATAAGGGGGGATATGATCTCCATGTATAATACATAAGGGGGATATGATCTCCATGTATAATACATAAGGGGGGATATGATCTCCATGTATAATACATAAGGGGGATATGATCTCCATGTATAATACGTAAGGGGGGGGATATGATCTCCATGTATAATACATAAGGGGGATATGATCTCCATGTATAATACATAAGGGGGGGATATGATCTCCATGTATAATACATAAGGGGGATATGATCTCCATGTATAATACATAAGGGGGATATGATCTCCATGTATAATACATAAGGGGGATATGATCACCATGTATAATACATAAGGGAGGGATATGATCTCCATGTATAATACATAAGGGGGATGTGATCTCCATGTATAATACATAAGGGGGGATATGATCTCCATGTATAATACATAAGGGGGGGATATGATCTCCATGTATAATACATAAGGGGGATATGATCTCCATGTATAATACATAAGGGGGGATATGATCTCAATGTATAATACATAAGGGGGGATATGATCTCCATGTATAATACATAAGGGGGATATGATCTCCATGTATAATACATAAGGGGGGATATGATCTCCATGTATAATACATAAGGGGGATATGATCTCCATGTATAATACGTAAGGGGGGGATATGATCTCCATGTATAATACATAAGGGGGATATGATCTCCATGTATAATACATAAGGGGGGGATATGATCTCCATGTATAATACATAAGGGGGATATGATCTCCATGTATAATACATAAGGGGGATATGATCTCCATGTATAATACATAAGGGAGATATGATCACCATGTATAATACATAAGGGAGGGATATGATCTCCATGTATAATACATAAGGGGGATGTGATCTCCATGTATAATACATAAGGGGGGATATGATCTCCATGTATAATACATAAGGGGGGGATATGATCTCCATGTATAATACATAAGGGAGGGATATGATCTCCATGTATAATACATAAGGGGGATATGATCTCCATGTATAATACATAAGGGAGGGATATGATCTCCATGTATAATACATAAGGGGGGATATGATCTCCATGTTTAATACATAAGGGGGGGATATGATCACCATGTATAATACATAAGGGGGATATGATCTCCATGTATAATACATAAGGGGGATATGATCTCCATGTATATTACATAAGGGGGGATATGATCTCCATGTATAATACATAAGGGGGATATGATCTCCATGTATAATACATAAGGGGGGATATGATCTCCATGTATAATACATAAGGGGGATATGATCTCCATGTATAATACATAAGGGGGATATGATCTCCATGTATAATACATAGGGGGGGGGGATATGATCTCCATGTATAATACATAAGGGGGATATGATCTCCGGAGTACCCAGAGAAAATCCGCGCAGGCACAGGGAGAACATGCAAAGTCCAGGCAGGTGGTTCCATGGTTGGAATTTGAACCAACAACCTTAGTACTGCCAGGCGGAAGTGTTTACCATTTAGCTACTTTGAAGCAACCTACAGGGAATGCCTCGGTATTCTTCCTGTAATGTCTGATCCAAATCACATCAATATAGATGAGGATCCGATTTGGAGGCGACTTCCATTAAAGTACAGTATATGGGCACAAGTCGGATGGAAGTCGCCTTGAAGTAGTACAGGAACCTTTTTTAAAGTCGAAACGACTTCAGTAGTGCAAATTAAGACAGATCTCATTGACTAACACGGAATTTCACATGTCATGCAACTTGGGGTGTCACAAGTCGGACTTCAAGTCGCAGAAGTGTGGACCAAGCCTAAATGCCTGTACTGGACACTGGGACCCAACTGGACGCCCATTGAGGAGCGGTTCATGCCTGTTGATATAGGTGGTGATTTATCTGTCATCAGGTGCAGGAAACACATTTTGCAAAACCACTGAGGACAGTATCTCAGAAGCTGGTTAGATCCCAGAGGTCACTTACCAAGGGGTAGTTTTTATCTGCAATTTTCAGATTCATATACTTCGGGGTTCCCAGGAAAGGCAGCGGGGTGGGTCCAGGGGGCAGTGACCTGTACCGTCTGTGCTGTCTCCACCATGATATGATAACGTGGAGGGTGACGAGGACAGTGACCGACAAAGCGAGGATTACGGAGAATCCCATATTCCTGGAAGAGAAAGACAGATACTGACTATGACAGAGGTCAGTATTCCTCCTGCTGTACAGTCCACCTCTTCACCATGACTAACAGACACATGACTGCGACTCAGTTAAAGAGAAGTTTCTGCTTATATTCTGCCTTCCCTGATTTCTCCCTCCCCCTCATCATCATCACATTTTTAACCACCTCAATACCGGGCACTTTTACCTCCTTCTTGCCCATGCCAATTTTCAGCTTTCATCACTGTCACACTTTGAATGACAATTACTCAGTCATGCTACATTGTACCCAAGTGAAATGTTTTATCATTTTTTGTTTTCACACAAATCGATCTTTGTTTTTGTGGTATTTATTCATCACTGGCTTTTTATATTTTTTGCAGTACAAGTGAAAAAGGAGTGAACATTTTGAAAAAAAACATTTTTATAATTTCTCTTATACAAAATATCCAATAGTTACATAGTTAATCTGGCTGTCAGGGATCCGGGTATGACCAGAAATGTGTGGGAACACAGGCGTGGTCAGGGCTGGAGAGGTGGAATGGTCAGGCAGGCCGTATGGGTCTGTAATGCACCGTCTGGCGGTACCTCTAGCAACCCATGGAATAGGATTCCCCAGAGTGTGGAGTCGAAGTCCCAGTCTGCTTGTTCACCAGGGCCCCTGATGGTGGGGATGGACTTGGAGCAGACAGAGACCAGGTCGTGGCCCCTAAATACACCCACCCGTGGTAGAGAGATCCGCCAGAGGTATATTCTGGAGGAGAGCCTGACGTGAAGAGGCGGATGGGTCCATGCAGGATGGATGGATGGATGGCTAAGCAGAAGCGTAGTCAGACAGGCCGGGTCGGTAACGGTGGGGACAGCGCGGTACAAGACAGCAGGCACAGAATAGTCGGATCACTCGCCGGGTCAGTAACAGGAGATCAGATCCAATGAGGGTGTCCACGAGAAGTCAGACAGGCCAGGGATCAGGTCAGGAGAAGTCAGCAGAGGTCAGGATCAAAGCAGGGTCAGCAACAAATCAGATAGGCAGATATGCAGGAACACAGGATACCAGGTACAGGGGCTCATGGGAAACAAACACCAAGGCACTGACTGCAGGCCTGGCCATTGCTTAAATACACCTCCTGCAATCAGCCTCAGGTGATGGCTTGATTGCAGGAGTGAGATTCTGGCTGCTGAGAGCACCCACTGGCCAGCACTGGTACTGCAGCCCACAAGGCAGGTGAGCTCCAGCACCACCTGTGCTGAGCTCATTCCTGACACTGGCTGAAAAAAGACAAAAGTCCATAAAGTTCAACCATTAAACCAATAAAGTCAAATTTCATCACAATTTAGGCCAGAATGTATTCTGCTACATGTCTTTTGTAAAAAAAAAAATCCCAATAAGTGAATATTATTTGGTTTGTGTGAAAGTTATTGTGTCTACAAGCTGTACTACGTATCATTGAAAATTGATCAATCCTGATGTACTGACTGATGTACATGACAAATACCCCCCAAATTACCTGTTTTTGGAAAATAGAAAGTTCAAGGTTTTTAGTAAGAGACAAGGTGAGTTTTTTTGAAGTTGTAATTTTTTCCCACAATTATTTGTAAAATGAAGAAATTATCTTTTTTTTCCCACCAAATTTCCATATTAACAAGCTATTTCCCACAGACTGCATAAGCATACTTGCAATTACACCCCAAAACACATTCTGCTGCTCCTCCTGAGTATGGTGATACCACATGTGTGAGACTTTTCCACAGCCAGGTTACGTAGAGGCCCAACATCCAAGTAGCACCTTCAGGTGTTCTAGGGGCATAAATTACATATCTAATTTCCTGACTACCTATCAATCTGTTTTTAAGGCCCTGGAGCACCATGACAATGGAACTACCCACAAAATGACCCCATTTTGGAACGCAAACACTGCAATATATATTCTATAGGCATAATGAGTCTTTTGAACATGTAATTTTTTTTTGAAAATGTGGAAAGAAAATGAAAACGCATTTTTTTTTCACAAAGTTGTCAATTTATAAGATGTTTCTAACAACTAGCATGTACCTACCAAGAATTAAACCCTAAAATACATTCTGCTACTCCTCTTGAATATGGTGATACTACATGTGTGAGACTTGTCCACAGCCTGACTACATCTAGAGGCCCAAAATCAAAGTAGCACCTAACATATAGCATGTACATGCCAATAATTACACCCCAACATACATTCTTCTGAGAAAAAGGTAAACAAAAGATTACCTGTGGTTTTAGTAGTGCAGTTGTCCACAGAGGGGAGCTTTGGTCCTGTCAGCAGACAGGGATGTTGTCATTGACAGCGAAAGGAATTGTCCAGGCAGCAGGGAGGAATACTGTTCATAGTCAGTACAGGCAGCAGGCAGAGATATTGCCAGCACAGTCAAAACATTGGTCCAGGCAGCACTCAGAGATGTGGTCAGCAACAGCCAAAGGAATTGTCCAGGCAGCAGGCAGAGACATGGTCAGCACAGCCAAAGTATTGGTCCTGGCAGTAGGCAGGAACATGGTCTACATACAGGCAGTACAGGTAGCAGGCAGAGGCATGATCAGTTCAGGTGGCAGGCAGAGCCATGATTGATTAACAGGCCAGGGTCAGATGGCAGCAAGCAGGAATACTGTCTATAGTCAGTACAGACAGCAGGCAGAAATCTATATTGCCAGCACAGTCAAAACATTGGTCCAGGCAGCAGGCAGAGATGTGGTCAGCAACAGCCAAAGGAATTGTCCAGGCAGCAGGCAGAGACATGGTCAGCACAGCCAAAGTATTGGTCCTGGCAGTAGGCAGGAACATGGTCTATATGCAGGCAGTACAGGTAGCAGGCAGAGGCATGATCAGTTTAGGTGGCAGGCAGATCCATAGTTGATTAACAGGCCAGGGTCAGATGGCAACAAGCAGGAATACTGTCTACAGTCAGTACAGGCAGAAATCTATATTGCCAGCACAGTCAAAACATTGGTCCAGGCAGCAGGCAGAGCTGTGGTCAGCAACAGCCAAAGGAATTGTTCAAGCAGCATGGAGGAATACTGTCCATAGTCAGTACAGGCAGCAGGCAGAGATATTGCCAGCACAGTCAAAACATTGGTCCAGGCAGCAAGCAGAGATGTGGTCAGCAACAGCCAAAGGAATTGTCCAGGCAGCAGGCAGGAACATGGTCTATATGCAGGCAGCACAGGTCGCAGGCAGAGGCATGATCAGTTTAGGTGGCAGGCAGAGCCATGGTTGATTAACAGGCCAGGGTCAGATGACAGCAAGCAGAAACATCAGGCTTAGGGACTCGGTCAGGTAAGACCTGGATGCAGGGGTAGAGGCTTCTTCCCATCCAAATCTCTTCGAAGCCTCTGGTCTGCAGACCCTGATCCAATAATTACAAAACCCGGAGCCAAAAACTTAGTTTTCTTCAGACAAACCCCCTGGCTTTGAACCATAAAATACATACACACCGTTTAGAGTGAACTGATATTCTCTTTATATTGAGGTCAGCATATAAAGAGTACAAATACAACAAAATGATTCCAGTAGATGTGCATAGAATAAGAATTAAATACTCTAGGAGGAGTCTAACACAGTAACACTTTAGTCAACTGCCAAATCTCCTGCAGGATCAGAATTTAAACATCAGTCCCAGCTTCTTAAATGTTTTACCCCATGTGAGCTGGAAGAAACTATCACACTGTCAGACTAACTCACAATTGGGTCTCAGTCACTGGCTACTGGGTTTAACCCTGGATGTGAATTCTTTGATTACCAATGTCCTTTTTGTATCTCTTTAAGGTGTCCAATCTTCTGCACGCTTCATAGGGCCCCAGTTGGTGCACATCAAGGCTCAGATTGTCACTTGTGTGAGAGCAAGATTCTCACAAAATAGTATGATCAAAGAGAAGAGAACTCCACCTTTGCGTGATTTGGGTGATATCTCTGTAACACCAAAAAAATGAACTTTAAGATTTTCTAAGATTGTAGAAAGGGGCGGAAGCAGACTTCGGCAGAGAATGACCCCTCCTTAAAGGTGGTGAGCTAGTTTGATGAGTATGTTCCTTTTGGGGGTTAGAAGAGATGTGAAATAAGACACTAATGTGATTTTGACTGCGGGGTGCATATGCTGTAACAAAGTCCGGCGGATCAGAATGTTAATAAGGCACTAATCAGTAGGCCACAGTGCAGAATAGGCCGGGCAATTTATCTGGGTATGGAAGCCTCTCACCGGATTCGTAGCCTTGGTAGCTTAACAGGTGGTCTTTCAGTGGGGGGGGAGGGTGCTGTCTTGATCCCTCTGTTAAAGAACGATGCCAATGACAGCACTATGATTGTCTGTCCTGCTGGTCAGCGATGCCAGCGACCTGCAATCCCTCCTCACTTTTCCACTCTGCAGGCTGACTCAGCCTGGAACTCCAGGACCACGCACAGCCTGACCCACACACGTTTTCCAGCTCTCACCAGCCACATCCTTCCTCTTTGGTATGTATATGCAACCGCCCTTTTGCCAGCTCCTCTGGGAAATGTAGTCTGACCACTCCTTGCCTGAGTTTCAAAGTCCTGCTACCAGCATACAAATCCAACAAGTCTTTTCTTCAATAGAGTCTGCATAACTGAAACACAGAACACTGCCATCTTGTCTTCACTTAAAGTATACGTCTAGAGACTACGTCTATGCAGTAGTTATTATACTCACTGTGAAACCTAAGGGGTTTATCCTCTGCATTAGGTAAAAATGCTGTTTGATCCTGTCTTCTCTGATCCTCCTGATAAGACATATCATGTGGAGGCACTCTGCACATGCTCAGTTTGGTGTGTATTGCTGGAGAGATTTTTTTTTTTTCTTGGGTGAGTGTATGTGATCATCACAGGGCCAATCAGCATTGTCCATACAGAGGTCAGGAGTTCTGCATCCTCCTAGAGCAGAAAGAAATCTCCTCCTACAAGCTTTAATCAGTGCTCTGCTGGACTCAGTCACAAGACTGCTCTAACTGCTAATGAGAAAATGTATTTAGCAGTTAATATTTACTAAAATAATTGCATTTCCATGTTCTGTGTACTGTGGGAGACCAGATATAGTGAATGCAGGGTCCAGGGAGAGCAGATATAGTGAATGCGGGGTCCAGGGAGAGCAGATATAGTGAATGCGGGGTCCAGGGAGAGCAGATATAGTGAATGCAGGGTCCGGGGAGACCAGATATAGTGAATGCAGGGTCCAGGGAGGCCAGATATATAGTGAATGTAGGGTCCAGGGAGACCAGATATAGTGAATGCGGGTTCCGGGGAGAGCGGATATAGTGAATGCGGAGTTTGGGGAGAGCGGATATAGTGAATGCGGGGTCCAGGGAGAGCAGATATAGTGAATGCAGGGTCTGGGGAGAGCGGATATAATGAATGCAGGGTCCGGGGAGACCAGATATAGTGAATGCAGGGTCCAGGGAGACCAAATATAGTGGATGCAGGGTCCGGGGAGAGCGGCTATAGTGAATACAGGGTCTGGGGAGACAAGATATAGTGAATGCGGGGTCCGGGGGGACCGGATATAGTGAATGCGGGGTCCGGGGAGAGCGGATATAGTGAATGCGGGGTCCGGGAAGAGCGGATATAGTGAATGCAGGGTCCGGGGAGAGCAGATATAGTGAATGCAGGGTCCGGGGAGAGCAGATATAGTGAATGCGGGGTCCGGGGAGAGCAGATATAGTGAATGCAGGGTCCGTGGAGACCAGATATAGTGAATGTCGGGTCCAGGGAGAGCGGATATAGTGAATGCAGGGTCCGGGGAGACCAGATATAGTGAATGCAGGGTCCGGGGAATACCGGATATAGTGAATGCAGGGTCTGTGGAGAGCGGATATAGTGAATGCAGGGTCTGGGGAGAGCGGATATAGTGAATGCAGGGTCTGGAGAGAGCAGATATAGTGAATGCAGGGCCCGGGGAGACAAGATATAGTGAATGCAGGGTCCTTGGAGAGCGGATATAGTGAATGCAGGGTCCAGGGAGGCCAGATATATAATGAATGCAGCGTCCGGGGAGACCAGATATAGTGAATGCGGGGTCCGGGGAGAGCGGATATAGTGAATGCGGGGTCTGGGGAGACCAGATATAGTGAATGCAGGGTCCGGGGAGACCAGATATAGTGAATGCAGGGTCTGGGGAGACCAGATATAGTGAATGCAGGGTCCAGGGAGGCCAGATATATAGTGAATGCATGGTCTGGAAAGACCAGATATAGTGAATGCAGGGTCCAGGGAGACCAGATATAGTGAATGCAGGGTCCGTGGAGAGCGGATATAGTGAATGCAGGGTTCGGGGAGACCGGATATAGTGAATGCAGGGTCCAGGGAGAGCTGATATAGTGAATGCAGGGTCCGTGGAGAGCGGATATAGTGAATGCAGGGTCCGGGGAGAGCGGATATAGTGAATGCAGGGTCTGGGGAGAGTGGATATAGGGAATGCAGGGTCCGGGGAGAGTGGATATAGTGAATGCAGGGTCCGGGGAGAGCGGATATAGTGAATGCAGGGTCCGGGGAGAGCGGATATAGTGAATGCAGGGTCCGGGGAGAGTGGATATAGGGAATGCAGGGTCCGGTGAGAGCGGATATAGGGAATGCAGGGTCCGGGGAGAGCGGATATAGTGAATGCGGGGTCTGGGGAGAGCAGATATAGTGAATGCGGGGTCCGGGGAGACCAGATATAGTGAATGCGGGGTCCGGGGAGAGCGGATATAGTGAATGCGGGGTCAGGGGAGACCAGATATAGTGAATGCGGGGTCCGGGGAGAGCGGATATAGTGAATGCAGGGTCCGGGGAGACCGGATATAGTGAATGCAGGGTTCAGGGAGACCGGATATAGGGAATGCAGGGTCCGGGGAGACCAGATATAGTGAATGCAGGGTTCAGGGAGACCGGATATAGTGAATGCAGGGTCCGGGGAGAGCAGATATAGTGAATGCAGGGTTCGGGGAGACCGGATATAGTGAATGCAGGGTTCGGGGAGACCGGATATAGTGAATGCAGGGTTCGGGGAGACCGGATATAGTGAATGCAGGGTCTGGGGAGAGCGGATATAGTGAATGCAGGGTTCGGGGAGACCGGATATAGTGAATGCAGGGTTCGGGGAGACCGGATATAGTGAATGCAGGGTTCGGGGAGACCGGATATAGTGAATGCAGGGTCCGGGGAGAGCGGATATAGTGAATGCGGGGTCTGGGCTTTAGTAACTTTAACACTCTGCAACACTGGTTACTGCAGGGTGTTACACACAGGGGCAGACTGACCATTTGGAAACTCGGGCACTGTCCGAGGGCCCGGGGTCAGTAGGGAGCCCCATGAGATGCCCCTGGTACCTTTTTCATAGGCTTTTTTGAGTTTGGGCAAGGACACAGGGGCCCCATGATCCCCTATTGGCCAGGGGTCCCATGAGATGTCAGTCCGCCCCTGGTTACAGATGTATAGGTTTGGTAGACCAGTACCAGCAGAAGGACCCTTTTGAACCATTAAGAAGGAGCCATCAGATAGGAGAGAGCCCATACATGAGATAGATTGCCTTTTGGATTCCAATTAGAAGGAAACAAGCACACTGACCTGTAAGAGGGCAGGTCGCAGAGTGGAGGTGAGCGCCGACTTGAATGGTGGAGGATTATGCACATACGTGTGAGTTTGAAATAGTACGTGGACTTCATTAGAAATATTAAAATTCTCGCATGTATTCACGGACGTTTTCCATAAGTCATATATGCACTTTAGTATGGACTTCTTATTTTCATTTTCTTAAATGTGATTTATGCTTTGGCACATGAGGGGATTAGTTGATTTTATGTAATCATCAGCACCTCCACGTACATTTTTTTTCCAGTTTATATATTTATTGAGAGGCATTTGGTACCCAGGGGGGCGTGGCAATGCACATATTGTAATAGGGATTTTTGGTGGAAACACTTTTTATTGCGAGCAGCCACCCATAATGAGAAGTAATAGATTTAATCTATAGGTTTGGTGGCGTGGGATTAAATATACACATTCTCTATATGATGATCACTGGTACACTGACAGATGTGGATGACCACTGGTACACAGTGACAGATGTGGATGACCACTGGTACACTGTGACAGATGTGGATGACCACTGGTACACTGTGACAGATGTGGATGACCACTGGTACATGGTGACAGATGTGGATTTGACACTGATACACTGACAGATGTGGATGATCACTGGTACACTGACAGATGTGGATGATCACCGGTACACGGTGACAGATGTGGATGACCACTGGTACACTGTGACAGATGTGGATGATCACTGGCACACTATGACAGATGTGGATGATCACTGGTACACTGACAGATGTGGATGATCACTGTTACACTTACAGATGTGGATGATCACTGGTACACTGTGACAGATGTGGATGATCACTGGTACACTGTGACAGATGTGGATGATCACTGGTACACTGACAGATGTGGATGATCACTGTTACACTGTGACAGATGTGGATGATCACTGGTACACTGTGACAGATGTGGATGATCACCGGTACACTGTGACATATGTGGATGATCACTGGTACACTGGCATATGTGGATGATCACTGGTACACTGTGACAGATGTGGATGGTCACTGGTACACTGTGACAGATGTGGATGACCACTGGTACATGGTGACAGATGTGGATTTGACACTGGTACACTGTGACAGATGTTGATCACTGGTACACTGACAGCTGTGGATATAGCACTGGTGCAGATGTGGATTTGACACTGTGACAAATGGGTGTACACTGGGGACACTAGCTGGGTGATCAGTGTGTGCAAAGCAGTAGAAATGCTGTAAAATCACTGATCTCCAGCTGGCGACAGATATGGGCCCCCTTCTGCTCACTGGCGGGCTCTGTGCGAGGAGAAGCAGAGCCGATCAACTGGCAGATGGCTGGGTTTACATTACATGATGGCTGTGATTGGACACAGCCATCATGTGATCAGAAGGGCCAATCACAGGGCTAGGGGACACAGGCACACCCAGGAGCGCGCAGCTGTGCAGGCATGTGGCCATGCACAGTCACGTTTTGAGGAATGTAGGAGCACGTCCACTCAGAACAGCGAAGCTCCCGCCTGACCATTTAAGCGCAGAGAGCCAGGGTGGGAAGCACTGGGACTCTATGGTTTTCTATGCAATGCAGACAAATCATAGCTGGTGGGAGGCAACAGGAGGGTGCTGTAAATAGCTTCCTAAAACATCACAGCCCTTCTGCCCCAGTACTCCTATTAAGAGCCCTCAATCCTGATGCAATCCAATGAATGAAAGGAGCGGGCCAGGTACAATCTGGGGTGGAAAGGCCTAGATGATGCTGGACGTCCTCCAGCCAGAAAAATGAGGCAGAGCTCTATCTGACTGGCTGCAGCTTTTCATGCACATGGTGAGAAGCTCACAGTGTGCGGTGACATCAGAGGAAGCCGTTTCAGGAGAGAAGCCGCTACAACTGTGCAGGTCTGAAGGGGAGGCCGGAGGTCGGCTGGTAAATATCACCTACAGAGGACCTTGTTTTATCTGTTCAGTCCGTCAGATCAGAAGCCGGCTGTGGAGTCCTTATCGCTTCTCAAGGCTGGACTCCCACACTGACAAACATTCGAGTCTATCAGCCATTAACCACTCGACCTCCGGAAGGTTTCCCCCTTCTTTAACTGGCAATTGCACGGTCATGCGGCACCGGACCCGATTGAAATTTAGATCATTTTTTACACAAATAGAACTTCCTTTCTCGTGGTATTCGATCAACGCTGGGGTTCTGGAGAACTCTTGAGCCGCCGGATCACTCTCCGTAGGGGCACCCTCCCCCCTGGCGGCACTCACCGGTGTTTCTCGGGCTTACCGTTAATACCGGCCGACCCGAGAAACAATTCCAAGGTGCAGCCTCCTCAAGATGGCGGCGATGAAAGACTCTATGGTCTTTGAGAGCCTCTATCATGATGGAGGACCTGAGCGACGGCATGACATCACTTCCGGTCATCGTCAGAAGCTTTTTTTTTTTTTACGCAAAAGGTCCAAAATTTTTTTTTGATTATTTTATTTTTTTTGCTTTTTAAGGTTTGGGGTCTTTTTTGACCCCAGATCACTTCTTAAAGAGTAACTGTCATGCATATTTCTATTACAAGCAGGGGCGGACTCACAACTCATGGGGCCCCCGGGCAATAGGGGATCAAGGGCCCCTGTGTCCTTGCCCAAACTCAAAAAAGCCTATGAAAAAGGTACCAGGGGCATCTCATGGGGCCCCCTACTGACCCTGGGCCCTCGGGCAGTGCCGAGTTTCCAAATGGTCAGTCCGCCCCTGATTACAAGGGATGTTTACATTCCTTGTAATAGGAATAAAAAAAAAGAATTAAAAAAATTAAAAGGACAGTGACAATTTAAAAATTAGAAAAAAAGAAAAAAAAAAGGTCCAAAAAATGTTTTTTTTTATTTTTTTGCATTAAAAGGTAAAGAGGAGGTTTGGGGTCTTTTTTTGGCCCCAGATAACTTCTTAAAGAGTACCTGTCATGCATATTTCTATTACAAGGGATATTTACATTCCTTGTAATAGGAATAAAAAAAATAATTAAAAAAAAAATTAAAAATTAAAAGGACAGTGACAGTTTAAAATTTTAAAAAAGGGAAAAAAAGGTCCAAAAAATGTTTTTGTAATTATTTTGCTTTAAAGGGTAAAGAGGAGGTTTGGGGTCTTTTTGGCCCCAGATCACTTCTTAAAGAGTACCTGTCATGCATATTTCTATTACAAGGGATGTTTACATTCCTTGTAACAGGAATAAAAAATAATAAAAAATAAATAAAAAGGACAGTTTAAAATTTAAAAAAAAAGGAAAAAAAAAGGTCCAAAAAAAAAGTTTTTTATTTTTTTGCTTTTAAAGGTAGAGGAGGTTTGGGGTCTTTTCTGACCCCAGATCACTTCTTAAAGAGTACATGTCATGCACATTTCTATTACAAGGAATGTTTACATTCCTTGTAATAGGAATAAAAATAAGAATTAAAAAAAAAAATTAAAAAAAAATTAAAAGGACAATGAGAGTTTAAAATTAAAAAAAAAGGAAAAAAAGGTTCAAAACATTTTTTTTTGCCATTAAAGGTAAAGAGGAGGTTTGGGGTCTTTTTGGCCCCAGATCACTTCTTAAAGAGTACCTGTCAAGCAAATTTCTATTACAGGGGATGTTTACATTCCTTGTAATAGGAATAAAAATAAGAATTAAAAAAAATTAAAAGGACAGTGACAATTTAAAAATTAAAAAAAAAATAAAAAAAAAGGTCCAAAAAAAGTTTTTTTTTTATTTTTTGCTTTTAAGGGTAAAGAGGAGGTTTGGGGTCTTTTCTGACCCCAGATCACTTCTTAAAGAGTACCTGTCATGCGCATTTCTATTACAAGGAATGTTTACAATCCTTGTCATAGGAATAAAAATAAGAATTAAAAAAAAAATTAAAAATTAAAAGGACAGTGACAGTTTAAAATTAAAAAAGGGAAAAAAGGTCCAAAAAAATTTTTTTTTAATTATTTTGCTTTAAAGGGTAAAGAGGAGGTTTGGGGTCTTTTTGGTCCCAGATCACTTCTTAAAGAGTACCTGTCATTCATATTTCTATTGCAAGGGATGTTTACATTCCTTGTAACAGGAATAAAAAATTAGAATTTAAAAAAATTAAAAGGACAGTGACAGTTTAAAATTAAAAAATAGGAAAAGGAGGTCCAAAAAAATGTTTTTTTTTTTATAATTTTTTTGCTTTTAAAAAGGTAAAGAGGAGGTTTGGGGTCTTTTTAGCCCCAGATCACTTCTCAAAGAGTACCTGTCATGCATATTTCTATTACAAGGGATGTTTAAATTTCTTGTAATCAGAATAAAAATAAGAATTAAAAATTATTAAAAGGACAGTGACAGTTTAAAATGTAAAAAAAAGGAAACAAAAGGTCCAAAAAAATGGTTTTTTTTTTTATTTTTTTGCTTTTAAAGGTAAAGAGGAGGTTTGGGGTCTTTTCTGACCCCAGATCACTTCTTAAAGAGTACCTGTCATGCACATTTCTATTACAAGGGATGTTTACATTCCTTGTAATAGGAATAAAAATAAGAATTAAAAAAAAATTTAAAAAAATTAAAAGGACAGTGACAGTTTAAAATGAAAAAAGGGAAAAAAAAGGTCCAAAACATTTTTTTTGCTTTTAAAGGTAAAGAGGAGGTTTGGGGTCTTTTTGGCCCCAGATCACTTCTTCAAGAGTACCTGTCATGCATATTTCTATTACAAGGGATGTTTACATTTCTTGTAATAGGAATACAAATAAGAATTAAAAATTATTAAAAGGACAGTGACAGTTTAAAATTTAAAAAAAAAAAGAAAGAAAAAAGGTCCAAAAAAGTTTTTTGTTATTTTTATGCTTTTAAAGGTAAAGAGGAGGTTTGGGGTCTTTTTGGCCCCAGATCACTTCTTAAAGAGTACCTGTCATACATAATTCTATTACAAGGGATGTTTACATTCCTTGTAATAGGAATAAAAAAAAAGAATTCAAAATGTAAAAAAAAAAAATTAAAAGGACAGTGTAAAATTAAAAAAAAAAAAAGAAAAAAAAGGAAAACTTTTTTAAAGTGCACTCATCCCACCGTGCTGATGCGCAGAAGTAAACTCATACGTAAATCGCCCATAAACGGTGCTCACAGTACACATGTGAGGTATCGCCGCGATTTTTAGAGCAAGAGCAATAATTCTATCACTACACCTCCTCTATAACTCTAAACAGGGAATCTGTAAAAAATTTTAAAGCGTTGCCCATGGAGATTTTGAAGTACCGTACTTTGTCGCCATTCCACAAGCGTGCGCAATTTTAAAGCGTGACATGTTAGGTATCTATTTTCACACAGTAACATTCTCTTTCACATTTTATAAAAAAAAGTGGGGTATACATTGTGAAAAATTAAATGCTGTTGTTCAAGGATTGACAAAATAATAAATAATAATACAAGTAATACAGCGCAAATAATACAAATAATCAAAACTGTGAAAAATTATATGTGAAAGTCCAAAGAAAAAAGTCCCAAATTAAAGTCCAATGTCCCAAAAAATTTGAAAAATTATTATTTGCTCAAACTTTATAAATTTTCCAGATTGCTCACATCTTCTGTGTAAAGCATTTTAGAGATCCACACTCACCAAATACTGTGAATTCCCAAACTGGTATGGCTTTAAGCAGGCCATAGACGAGTCAAAAATCGGCCGTTTTTTAAGAAAAAAAAAATGAAAAATCGGTCGTTCGATCGGCCGACGTTACCACCAACGGTAAAAAAAAAATCGTCCGATTTTCATCCCATCTACGGCCGGCATTTAACCCCATAATTACTTCTGTCCCTGCAGAGAGCTCCGCTATTATATTTTACATGAAAGTCTTGTGGTTGCAACAATCTATCCATTTGTATCCATTTCAGATACAGATGTTTTCATTTGGATACAAATGGATACATTGTTGCAACCGCAATACTTTTCATATAAAATATAATAGCGGACTGGAATTCTTCTTCTTCTTCTTCTGCTTTTTTTTCTTTTTCTTCTTTTCTTCTTTTTCTTCCTCTTCTCTTCTTCTCATTTTTCTTCTTCTTCTCATTTTCTTCTTATTATTATTTTTCCTCTTCTTCTTTTCTTCTTCTTTTTCTACTTTTTCTTCTTCTTCTTCTTCTTCTTGCAGGTCACGGCTCATGCGCAGATTTTTTTATCGGTAAAACGATCGGTCTATCGTCAAAATCGGCCGCAAATTTTCCAACATGGCCGATAAAAAAAAAGTGCAAAAACCCTGAAAAACGGCCGACCAATTAACCCACTAATGGTGCGAAAATCAGCCGATTTTCGACCCGTCTATGGCCGGCATTAAGATGCAAAATAATTACTTCTGTCCCTTTCAGAGAGCTCCGCTATTATATTTTACATGAAAAAGTCTTGCGGTTGCAACAATGTATCCATTTGTATCCATTTTGGATACAGATGTTTTCATTTGGATACAAATGGATACATTGTTGCAACCACAATACTTTTCATAAAAAATATAATAGCGGACTGGAATTCTTCTTCTTCCTCTTCTTTTTCTTCTTCTTTTCTTCTTATTTTCTTCTTCTTTTTCTTCTTCTTTTCTTCTTCTTATTTTCTTCTTATTATTATTTTCTTCTTCTTCTGGTTCTCTTCTTCTTTTTCTTCTTCTTTTTCTTCTTCCTCTTGTTCTTCTTCCTTTTCTTCTTCCTCTTTTTCTTCTTTTTCTTCTTCCTCTTACTCTTTTCTTCTTCCTTTTCTTCTTCCTTTTCTTCTTCTTCCTATTTTTCTTCTACTTATTATTATTATTAGAGCTATTATAGAGAGCTCCGCTATTATATTTTACATGAAAGTCTTGCGGTTGCAACAATCTATCCATTTGTATCCATTTCAGATACAGATGTTTTCATTTGGATACAAATGGATACATTGTTGCAACCGCAATACTTTTCATATAAAATATAATAGCGGACTGGAATTCTTCTTCTTCTGCTTTTTTTTCTTTTTCTTCTTTTCTTCTTTTTCTTCCTCTTCTCTTCTTCTCATTTTTCTTCTTCTTCTTATTATTATTTTTCCTCTTCTTCTTTTCTTCTTCTTTTTCTACTTTTCTTCTTCTTCCTCTTCCTCTTGTTCTTCTTCCTTTTCTTCTTCCTCTTGTTCTTCTTCCTTTTCTTCTTCCTCTTTTTCTTCTTTTTCTTCTTCCTCTTACTCTTTTCTTCTTCCTTTTCTTCTTCTTCTTATTTTTCTTCTACTTATTATTATTATTATTTTTCTTATTATTATTATTTTTCTTCTTCTTTTTCTTCTTATTTTTCTTTTTCTTCTTGCAGGTCATGGCTCATGCGCAGATTTTTTATTGGTAAAACGATCGGCCGATTTGCCCATCATTGCCGGGAAAATCGTCCTATCATCAAAATCGGCCGCGAATTTTCCAACATGCCCAATAAAAAAAAATGTGCAAAAACCCTGAAAAACGCAGGTGGGGTGTGGTGTCCACAGAGATATATATTGTGTTTTGTTTTTTTTTTTGATTCACTAAAGTGTTTTTTTTTGTTTTTCTTTTATAAATTGTGTTTGAGAAACCACAGCGCAAATACCAAAAATGCAATGCAGTGACCGCCATTTTGTTCTCTAGGGTCTTTGCTAAATAAATAAATAAATAAATGTTTGCGGGGTTTTAAGCAATTTTCTACCAAAAAATGCAGATTTAAATTTGTAAACAAAACGTCATAGACAATGCTTGGTCTTGGAGTGGATACACAATAAATGGACACTTAAAGGGATAAACTGAGCGCCGTCAGGAACTCCATGTACTAGCTTCTATGGAGGTGAAGTTGAAGGTACAGCATGGCTACCTCCCACAGAGAACCTCATTATCATTACCTGCTCTTGAGTTGAGGTGGAACCCAAGGGAGCCCAGTCAGTACTTCCTCTGTATCTCTGTTACTTGGTGTGAATGGACCTGGACTGAGCTCAGTGGAGCTTTTCGCTGTGGATGGCTTCTTACAAATCCTACCTATAGATCCTGCTAATGATTAAGCCTTCAGTCCATGTAGACACAGTGTGCACATTCCTGGATATGGTCTTCTCTAATGCACGCCATT
This sequence comes from Staurois parvus, assembly GCF_062004578.1. Classification (NCBI taxonomy): domain Eukaryota; kingdom Metazoa; phylum Chordata; class Amphibia; order Anura; family Ranidae; genus Staurois; species Staurois parvus. The sequence goes on along the minus strand of NW_028320004.1, from coordinate 41,940 downwards.
AACCCATCTACCTTTCCAACGAGAACTTCCAGATCTCAAGTCGCCCTCATAACCTTCGGGCAACTGAGCAAAATGCGGGCATACTCCATCTTTACGAGCATTAAGGGAGACCAGTGTTGGGTGGATAGGTATTCCGAAAATGGCCCATTGGAAGGTCCTTCACCCTTCACCATAGATAACTGAGCCAGCTTGCATGGGAAGACTCCAAGTCTTTGTACAATAATTATTATTATACAGGATTTATATGGCGCCAACAGTTTGCTCAGCGCTGTACATTATAGTGGGAGACAATACAGCAACAATACAGTTCAATACAAGAGGGATAGGTGGGCCCTGATCCTGGGAGCTTACAATCTAAGAGGAAGGGGCTGGCGGTACAAAAGCTAGTAACTGTGGGGGATGGACTGGTAGGAGGAGTAGAAGGTTCCGTTATTAGCTGAAGGCAGGATAGGCTTCCCTGAAGAGAGATGTTTTCAGAGATCGCCTAAAAGTGAGCAGAGTAGGCGATAGTCTGATAGATTGGGGTAGAGAGTTCCAGAGGATGGGGGAGGCTCTGGAGAAGTCCTGGAGAAGAGCATGGGAGGAGGAGACAAGGGAGCTAGGGAGCAGGAGGTCATGCGAGGAGTGGAGCGTATGGTTTGGGTGATATTTGGAGACAAGATTGATGATGTAATTTGGGGCGGAGTTATAAATGGTTTTATATGTTATTTTTAATGTTTTTAATTTTATTCGTTGGGCAATGGGAAGCCAGTGAAGGGATTGGAAGAGAGGGGTGTAGGACACTGAGTGGAGGCCAGTGGAGGGATTGGCAGAGAGGGATGGAGGACACTGAGTGGAGGCCAGTGGAGGGATTGGCAGAGAGGGGTGGAGGACACTGAATGGAGGCCAGTGGAGCTATTGACAGAGAGGGGTGGAGGACACTGAATAGAGGCTAGTGGAGGGATTGGCAGAGCGGGGTGGAGGACACTAAATAGAGGCTAGTGGAGGGATTGGCAGAGCGGGGTGGAGGACACTGAATGGAGGCCAGTAGAGGGATTGGCAGAGAGGGGTGGAGTACACTGAGTGGAGGCCAGTGGAGGGATTGGCAGAGAGGGATAGAGGACACTGAATGGAGGCCAGTGGAGAGATTGGCAGAGAGGGATGGAGGAAACTGATTGGAGGCCAGTGGAGGGATTGGCAGAAAGGGGTGGAGGACACTGAATGGAGGCCAATGGAGGGATTGGCAGAGAGGGGTGGAGGACACTGAATGGAGACCAGTAGTGGGATTGGCAGAGAGGGGTGGAGGACACTGCATGGAGGCCAGTGGAGGGATTGGCAGAGAGGGATGGAGGACAACGAATGGAGGCAAGTGGAGGGATTGGCAGAGACGGGTGGCAGATACAGAACGGTTAGTAAGGTGGATGAGTCTGGCAGCACCATTCATGATAGACTGAAGAAGGGATAGCCTGCGATGAGGTCGGCCAATGAGGAGGGAGTTACAATAGTCAAGGCGAGATATAACAAGGGAGTGAATAAGTTGCTTAGTGGTTTCCGAGGTGAGGAACGGCTGTATCTTGGAGATGTTGCGGAGGTGAAGTCTACAAGATTTGGACAGCGATTGGATTTGGGGCTGAAAGGACAAATGGGAGTCTAGGATTACACCTAGCACCCTGGCATGAGGGGAGGGACTGATGGTTGTGTTATTGATCTTGATGGAGAAGTCGGGGGAGGGGGCACGGGCTGGGGGGAATAGTATGAGCTCAGTTTTAGAAAGATTGAGTTTGAGGACGTGGAGGGACATCCATGCCGATATGGTACTCTGGAACCTTTCTCTATGGTACTCTGAAACCCTTCTCTATGGTACTCAGGTAAACTGATTTCTCTATGGTACTTGGTCACAGCTAATCACATGACATGTGCATGTGATTAGCTGTGACCATTCACAGCTAGGCACTAGTATACAATGGATGGCATAATGAATGAAGCCATCCATTGTATACAACTGTCATGTGACCTGCTGTGATTGGTCACAGCAGGTCACATGGTACCTGCCATGGAGCCGGTACTCGGATCTGTCATCGGCCGTGTCCGAGGTACACGGCCGGTGACAGATCGAGCCACTGCGCCGCTCTGCATTAGCGCAAACGGCGCATGTGCGGGAGCACGCCAAATGGCGTGCACCCGGAGTGGAGAAGCAGCTTTCAAGCCGCGAAACGGCCATTGGCCGGGCGGCAAATGGTTAAAGAAACACTTACCACTGGAATGAATTGAACTTTTCACATTATAATTTTTTTTTAATTATTTTCTTTGGTGGAAGTTTTTTTTTTTCTTTTTCCTTTTATCCTTTTATACCAGTTGGAGATTGTGTTGTGACATAGCACTGTTTACATGTACTTTTTTTAGTCACTGTTTATAGATTTTTTTTTGTTATTTAAAGCGGCAGCTTGGTTTAAATAATTAATTACTGGTTTAATAGTTTTTATTTTATTTTTGTATACCAATATTTTCTCCAATTCTTGAGCACGGGGTTATAGGCTGGTTTCATCCTATATATTTTTAAATTAAAAAAAAATACTCCCGAACAAAATGAATAAATACAAAAAGTCTAATATTTCCTAGCGCAATAAAAACAGATTAAAAATAAAAAGTAGACGAAGAAAAAAAAAGCTGAAAAATTATAGCTAAAGGGGGGAAAGTAAATAGAGTGGACCAGCGTCAATTAAGGGTTAATAAGGGGTGATATAGGAACACTAGAGTTAGATTTGCATTCATTTCTTACTTTATTATTATTTGGTGTTTGTATTGTGATTTTCCCAAAAGGGGGGATATGATCACCATGTATAATACATAAGGGGGGGATATGATCACCATGTATATTACATAAGGGGGGATATGATCTCCATGTATATTACATAAGGGGGGATATGATTACCATGTATAATACATAAGGGGGGATATGATCTCCATGTATAATACATAAGGGGGGATATGATCTCCATGTATAATACATAAGGGGGGATATGATCTCCATGTATAATACATAAGGGGGGATATGATCTCCATGTATAATACATACGGGGGGATATGATCTCCATGTATAATACATAAGGGGGGGATATGATCTCCATGTATAATACATAAGGGGGGGTATGATCACCATGTATAATACATAAGGGGGGATATGATCTCCATGTATAATACATAAGGGGGATATGATCACCATGTATATTACATAAGGGGGGATATGATCTCCATGTATAATACATAAGGGGGGATATGATTACCATGTATAATACATAAGGGGGGATATGATCTCCATGTATAATACATAAGGGGGGATATGATCTCCATGTATAATACATAAGGGGGGATATGATCACCATGTATAATACATAAGGGGGGATATGATCACCATGTATAATACATAAGGGGGGATATGATCACCATGTATAATACATAAGGGGGGATATGATCTCCATGTATAATACATAAGGGGGGGGTATGATCTCCATGTATAATACATAAGGGGGGATATGATCACCATGTATAATACATAAGGGGGGGATATGATCTCCATGTATAATACATAAGGGGGGGATATGATCTCCATGTATAATACATAAGGGGGATATGATCTCCATGTATAATACATAAGGGGGGATATGATCTCCATGTATAATACATAAGGGGGGGATATGATCTCCATGTATAATACATAAGGGGGATATGATCTCCATGTATAATACATAAGGTGGATATGATCTCCATGTATAATACATAAGGGGGGATATGATCTCCATGTATAATACATAAGGGGGATATGATCTCCATGTATAATACATAAGAGGGGGGGGGGATATGATCACCATGTATAATACATAAGGGGGGATATGATCTCCATGTATAATACATAAGGGGGGATATGATCTCCATGTATAATACATAAGGGGGGATATGATCTCCATGTATAATACATAAGGGGGGATATGATCTCCATGTATAATACATAAGGGGGGATATGATCTCCATGTATAATACATAAGGGGGGATATGATCTCCATGTATAATACATAAGGGGGGATATGATCTCCATGTATAATACATAAGGGGGGATATGATCTCCATGTATAATACATAAGGGGGATATGATCTCCATGTATAATACATAAGCTGATCACGTGATGTCCAATGACACGCTGATCACCGGGAAATACAATTACCGGTTCTCGGCTGCACTTTCCTCACGCTGTCAGAGTGCGAGGAAAGTGCTGCCGAGAACCGGCAGTTGTCAGAGCAAGGATCAACACCGATCATCAGGGCACTGATGATCAGTGCCCTGATGATCAATGCCCAGCAGTGCCACCCACCAGTTCCACCCACCTGTGCCCAGCAGTGCACCCACCTGTGCCCAGCAGGGCACCCACCTGTGACCAGCAGTGCCACCCAGCAGTGCCACCTACCTGTGCCCAGAAGTGCCACCTACCTGTGCCAACAGTGCAGCCCACCTGTGCCCACCAGTGCCACCCACCAGTGCCCATCAATGCAGTGCCACCAGTCAGTGCCCAGCGGTTGTGCCAGTCAGTGCCCAGCAGTTCCGCCAGTCAATGCCTAGCAGTGCCGCCAGTCAGTGCCCAGCAGTGATGCCAGTCAGTGCCCAGCAGTGATGCCAGTCAGTGCCACTTATCAGTACCCATCATCAGTGCCGCCTATCAGTGCCGCCTATCCGTGACACCTCATTAGTGCTGCCTATCAGTGCCGCCTATCCGTACCCTTCAGTGCTGCCTGTTAGTGCCCATCAGTGCTGCCTATCAGTGCCCATCAGTGCTGCCTCATCAACGCACATCAGTGAAGGAGAAAAATTACCTGTTTGATAAAAATTTATAGCGCAAAAAGTAAAGCACCCAGCGGTGATTAAATACCACTGAAAAAAATGATAAAATTTTCATATGGGTACAGTGTTGCAATTGTCAATCAAAGTGCGATAGCGCTGAAAGCTGTAAATTGGCCTAAGCAGGAAGGGGGTATAAGTGCCCGGTAGGCAAGTGGTTAATAAGACGGGTAAAACTCTGTAAACAGACTGCAAATTAACTTGTAAAATAGCAGTTAAATGCACTGAATACACAAACATTTTAGAATTGGCACAATGACATCAATAAACACAATATTCATGTATATACGTATATTCTGGTATAGCTATAGATCAGAATTAACCCCCGCAGCTACAGCAGCAATATGTCCCCAGCTAAACTGACATCTCTTTAGGCTCAGTCCCACATTCACTTGTATACTGTGGCATTGTAACACTGTGTAAGTCTATGTGTTGCACAGGCCTGTGTTAGTGAATCGGTGGAGCGCTCTTAAGGACTGACATGTTACAGGTTAGCAGTTGCTCACCACATCCAAGAACAGTCTCCAGGGGTAACTCCTTGAAGGGAAGATGACTGAGGCTCTGTCTCTCTAGTTTTTGTTCCTGTTGTCAATTGTCGGTGCTGCACAATCTCTGAGGTGCCTCACCTGGGATGGTCTGTAACGGGAGTCACTTTGGGTGGGGGAGCCCATGGAACACAGCCCCCTTTAGAGAGGTGGGGAGACCCCTGTCTCAGCTTTCCGTATCCCTCTTATGTGTAAGTCACCCTGTGCCTGTTAGGGGTACAGGGTGGAATGTCCTGCTACTGTGTAGACATGTATAGGTGGGGGTTGTTCATTGTTCACTGCCATTCGGCTGCATCCCATCGTTCTATTATGTGTCTGGCTTGGGAGCAAACTATTATGGGATGTATGTGTTTGTGCATTGGCTTGGTAGGGGTGTTTTGGCAGCCCTTCCCCCTGATGGGACTGTCTGCTGATGTGTTTCCTGTTACTGAGTGTGTATTTCCCCGCCCTGTGTATATATCTTGTATCTATGTTAAAATAAAGCAGTCTATCTCCTGGAATCCTTCAAGTCTGGTGCTGTCTCGTCTTGTATGGTCAGCGGTGGTGTCCGTGGATCTGTGTTCGGACAGGGAAACGGGAGTCTAACGGAAATAGCCTAGTGCAGTCGGGGTCCGGTTCCGTTACATGGTCACACACCTCCTCTGCGATTTCCAACACTCTGACCTCTCTCTGCGGTGGGAGACGTCATTGCTGTCGGTAACTGCCATTGCGAGTGACTGGTACCAATCATCGCAGTTGCTGCCGACTTCAGCTGCTGTAGATAACCGTTGTCCTTAGCAACCTCTGCTGTTCTGGAAACAGTGCCAGTGTACTTCAACAGTAGAGGCTGCAGACTAACTCCCACATGTCCTCTGCCAAGGCACCCGTGGCTCCTCCACCCCATTCCTCCTTGCATAGCATCCTGGTCCTGTAGTCCTGTGCAGTATAAAGTTACATTGTCTGCCTCTGTGGTGAAACTGCAACTCCCACAAACACTCCAGTACTGCTGAGAGCTCAGCCAATCTGTTATGTTCCGCCTGGCAGTGTCTCTAGCAGCCCACAGCACGGATTTCCTCAGGGCGCGGGGTCTAAGTCCCAGTCTGCTATTCACCAGGGCCCTTGATGGTGGGGATGGACTTGGTGCAGACTGGAACCAGGTCGCGACCCCTGAGTGCGTCCTGCAATGGTAGAGGGCACTGTCAGGGGTGTGCAGGAACGGATTCTGTGTGATGTGAAGAGGCTGGCAGACTTACTAGTAGTGAGGGATCCGTGCGGGATGGATGGATAGATCGTCGGGTGAAGTAAACGTAGTCAGGCAGGCCGGGTCGGTATTGGGCGGGCAGCAAGGTACAAGAGGAGTGAGCAGAGAATGGTCGGGGTCACAAGCCAGGTTCAGCAGTTTGTGGGCATCGCGGTACCAAGGATCAGGCAGAAGGATGGTCAGGCAAGCCAGGGGTCAATCAGGAGAAATCAGCAGGGTCAGGTACAAGCAGAGGTCGGCAATGGAATAAACACAGGAACAAAGAATCAGGAACAGAGCAGGTAAGACCAAACGGCAATTTGACATACCTCAGTTCCTGTTTAAATAGCCCGCTCTTCGCTGTCATTGGTGCCAGGCGCGTGTCTGCGATCGCGAGTGCGCGACCACCGCCGCCGCCGTGCTCGTCCAGGTCGCGTCCTGACATAATCAAACCCTTTCTGACAACACGCAGTCTTAAAAGGGAAACAGCAATGGCCCCACTATAATTGGATTATGTAAAAAAAAAATATTTGATGTCATCTTATGGCCCGTTATGAAACTCTACCTGTAATCGTGTTGTGTCATCGATGTATTGTATTCGAAAAACGAGAAGAAACAAATCTCTAGAGCTAAAATAGAAAAGATAATCTCCTGCGCCACAATGTGGATGTAAATGATTGAAGCAGCCTGTATTAGTAGTGCCACAGCCACAGCACCAAAATCAACAACTAAATTAAAACCAATTAATACGGCGCTAAGCTAGCAAATAGAATAAAAAATATATACAATATAAAATAACTGACATAGATGTGGGGTGAAGTGGACAGCTATGAGAATATCATGCATGAAAGTGAGCATAAAGGTGAATATTGTCCTTAGTGGATAAACATATGGTGAATAGTGTCCTTAGTGGGTCACACAAACTTCATGCAGGTGTGAACCGCAATGTGCCAATCCTCTAAGGCAGGGGTGCCCCCTCACCAAGATGGCGCCCACGCCGGATATGACGTCAAGCCGTCGATCGTAGGTAGCTCCTCCCACTGGCGTATCTACGCGTTACGTCACTCAAACACGTGACATCATATCCTGATGAAGTCACGTGTTTGAGTGACGTAACGTGTAGATACGCCAGTGGGAGGAGCTACCTACGATCGACGGCTTGACGTCATATCCGGCGTGGGCGCCATCTTGGTGCTCCAAGTCCTGAACACAGTACACCCTTGGAGAGGTGTAAAGGCCTACCTATATACAGATCCGTGTAAGTAGGCTCTTAGTTGCTTTTAATTCATAAATAAAAGGTTTTACACTATGTAAGTCTCTCTTGCCTCACTGGTGACCGTACTGGAGAGCCTTCATCGGAGAGACATCACGGGCATGAGCAAGTGCTGAGGTTACTATCCAATGCTAAGACTTACCAGGAGGAGCGAGTGACATCATTATTACCAGCAGGATCCACCGGTTATCTGGAGGATCATTACAGTTACCATTCTAAGCTCTTTGGTCCCTGGGGGCCTGAGCAGGAAGGTGAGGGGGCACCCCTGCCTTAGAGGATTGGCACATTGCGGTTCACACCTGCATGAAGTTTGTGTGACCCACTAAGGACACTATTCACCATATGTTTATCCACTAAGGACAATATTCACCTTTATGCTCACTTTCATGCATGATATTCTCATAGCTGTCCACTTCACCCCACATCTATGTCAGTTATTTTATATTGTATATATTTTTTATTCTATTTGCTAGCTTAGCGCCGTATTAATTGGTTTTAAATCTCTAGAGCTGTGCCAACACAGAAAATAGTTTCTATGAGTTGGCCTTGTCTGTCCGGCATTCATCCAATGTTATCAGCCGGTCATATCATAGTCCACCTCGCTGATCACATTGTGTAATATTGTGTTTTCATCAACTTGCTGGTCTACTCACCCTTTTCACAAAAATTCTGCCGACTGTTAACCCTTTTGTGACCAAAGACAGTTGACACTTCCCTTCCTAGGCCATGTTTTGTCATGGTAGCAAGCCACAGATAACTCGACTCTAAGACTCACTGGATACGATTTGCATGCCCTGCGACTTTCAAATCGCATGCCAAGTCGCACCCTATTGTCCGCAATTACAGCGGTTATATTTCTAAAGTGGAAAACGCACTACTTTTGGTGCAATTTGCATAGACATCTGTATCAGATGTCTTGCAAATCGCACCTGAAATTGCCGTGCCCCCACCGACTTTGAAATCGTGTGACTTCACTGTAAGTCGCACGATTCCAAAGTCAGGCTTGATGCGACCGGGATGTAAATCTTTCATTCATTTACCCACCTGAATGTTTTAAAATATATTTTAAGGACAAATTTGATAAACTGTTTTCATAAAAACCCAGCTCTGCTATCTTGTTATTGAATGATCAATGTGCAAAAAAGTTACATTTTTTTTTTGCATAAACTTTTTTTTTTTTTTAAATGCAGACATTTCGGTGTTCGGTTTACGAATGAAAATCCATTGAAAATAATGCCACAGTTTACAAATTTTTTTCAGAATTATTTTTTCACAATACGAACAGATTAATGGGTTTTCAGAGCATTTACAAATTTTTCTTTAATCATGTCCCTGTACAGTATTTATGCCTTTAAAGTGCACTTTATAAAGAGTTTTGAACAGATAAAATACTTTAACTTTTTTTTTACTTCCAAAATGGATTAATTAGTTTTCAATGCATTCCTATGGGAAACCACTGTTTATGAATGTTTTGCAATACGAAAAGTCCCGCACAACTAATTAAATTCATAAGCCGAGGTACGTCTGTAGTGCAGTTGTATCTGACAATTATGGTAATAAACAGAAGAACACAACCACCTTCAGGCTGCAGTGGTATCTGGGGTTTCATATGTAGGTGAAAGACTTTTTGGTCATCAAGGAACTCCTTAATCATCTCTTTTTAAGAGAGAATAAATTCAGTTCCTCTAATCTTTCCTCATAGCTGATCTCCTCCATGCCTCTTAGCAGTTTGGTTGCCCTTCTCTGTACTTTCTCCAGTTCCCCAATGTTCTTTTTGTGAATTGGTGCCCAAAACTGAACTGCATATTCCAGATGAGGTCTTACCTATGATTTGTACCGGAGGGGGGGATGATATCTCTCTCTCTGGAGTCTATACCTCTCCTAATACAAGAGAGGATTTTGCTCTCTTTAGAACCCGCAGATTGGCATTGCATGTCATTATTAAGCTTGTGATATATCAGAACCCCCAGATCCTTCTCCACCATTGACCTCCCAGATCCTTCTCCACCATTGACCCCCCCAGATCCTTCCCCACCATTGATTCCCCCAGATCCTTCTCCACCATTGACCTCCCAGATCCTTCCCCACCATTGATTCCCACAGATCCTTCTCCACCATTGACCCCCCCAGATCCTTCCCCACCATTGATTCCCCCAGATCCATCTCTACCATTGATTCCCCCAGATCCTTCTCTACCATTGACCCCCCCAGATCCTTCTCCACCATTGATTCCCCCAACTGTTCTCCTAGTATGAAGGAAAGCAAGCAGGCGCTTTTTTGACAGAGTTTGCTTCTACTCTCAGAAGTGCTGCCAGGTCCAGGTGCTAAATTCACTTTCATTTTGTCTAAATATTTTTGGACCATGTCAATTTTGAGACATTGTGGATCATTTGGGGCTATGTCAATATTATTCCCATTAGGGACTTAAAGTGTTACTAAACCCTCAACAGTAAAATCAGTCTGTAGATGCAGTAAAGCATGCTTGTTATACTCACTGTGGAACATAAGGGGTTAATCGTCTGTAGTGTGTAAAAAGGCCGTTTGATCCTGTCTTCTCTGATCCTCCATTTCTTCCAGTGCCCTCCTCTTATCTCCTGATAAGATATATCGGGTGGAGACACACTGCACATGCTCAGTTTGGTGTGTATTGCTAGAGAGGGTTTTTTTTTTTCTTGGGAGCGTGCATGTGATCAGCACAGGGCCAATCAGCACTGTCCAGACAGAGGTCAGGGGTTCTGCATCCTCCTTGAGCAGAATCAAAACTCCTCCTACAAGCTTTAATCAGTGCTCTGCTGGACACTGATAGAAGTCACAAGACTGCTCTAACTGCTGATGAGAAAAGGTATTTAGCAGTTTATATTTACTAAAATAATTGCATTTCCATGTTGTGTGTACTGTGGGAGACCAGATATAGTGAATGCAGGGTCCGGGGAGAGCAGATATAGTGAATGCGGGGTCCGGGGAGAGCGGATATAGTGAATGCGGGGCCCGGGGAGAGCAAATATAGTGAATGCGGGGCCCGGGGAGAGCGGATATAGTGAATGCGGGGCCCGGGGAGAGCGGATATAGTGAATGCGGGGCCCGGGGAGAGCGGATATAGTGAATGCGGGGTTCGGGGAGACCGGATATAGTGAATGCAGGGTCCAGGGAGAGCGGATACAGTGAATGCAGGGTTCGGGGAGAGCGGATATAGTGAATGCAGGGTCCGGGGAGAGCGGATATAGTGAATGCAGGGTCCGGGGAGAGCGGATATAGTGAATGCAGGGTTCGGGGAGACCGGATATAGTGAATGCAGGGTCCGGGGAAAGAGGATACAGTGAATGCAGGGTCCGGGGAGACCGGATACAGTGAATGCAGGGTCCGGGGAGAGCGGATATAGTGAATGCAGGGTCCGGGGAAAGAGGATACAGTGAATGCAGGGTCCGGGGAGACCGGATACAGTGAATGCAGGGTCCGGGGAGAGCGGAGATAGTGAATGCAGGGTCCGGGGAAAGAGGATATAGTGAATGCAGGGTCCGGGGAGAGCGGATACAGTGAATGCAGGGTCCGGGGAGAGCGGATACAGTGAATGCAAGGTCCGGGGAAAGAGGATATAGTGAATGCAGGGTCCAGGGAGACTGGATACAGTGAATGCAGGGTCCGGGGAGAGCGGATATAGTGAATGCGGGGTCCGGGGAAAGAGGATATAGTGAATGTGGGGTCCGGGGAAAGAGGATATAGTGAATGCGGGGTCCGGGGAGAGCGGATATAGTGAATGCAGGGTCCGGGGAGAGCGGATATAGTGAATGCGGGGTCCGGGGAGAGCGGATATAGTGAATGCAAGGTCCGGGGAGACCGGATACAGTGAATGCAGGGTCCGGGGAGAGCGGATACAGTGAATGCAGGGTCCGGGGAGAGCGGATACAGTGAATGGAGGGTCCGGGGAGAGCGGATACAGTGAATGGAGGGTCCGGGGAGAGCGGATACAGTGAATGGAGGGTCCGGGGAGAGCGGATATAGTGAATGGAGGGCCCGGAGAGAGCGGATATAGTGAATGGAGGGTCCGGGGAGAGCGGATATAGTGAATGGAGGGTCCGGGGAAAGAGGATATAGTGAATGCAGGGTCCAGGGAGAGCGGATATAGTGAATGCGGGGTCCGGGGAGAGTGGATACAGTGAATGCGGGGTCCGGGGAGACCGGATACAGTGAATGCGGGGTCTGGGGAGAGCGGATACAGTGAATGCGGGGTCCGGGGGAAGTGGATAATAACTTTGCCTTCTCTATGTCTCCAGTTACCAACTCAAAACTGTCTAGTCTTACATGCCCAGACGTGGTCTTTTTACTGTTAATATTTTTGAGTCTGTCCTACCCTTTTTTCAACCTGCGATTTGCTTTGAATTTTTGCAGCCTTGATTGCCTTATTACATTTTGTATTCTATTCTTTGTAACTTTTAATTGATGATTGTGTTTTTAAATTTTTATACAGATTTTATACAGATTATACATTTTATATACAGATTTCACACAATCCTTAGGAGTTTTAGGCACTGCAGCGATAGAGATTTTTGAATATATGGCACATAGGAACATCAATGTTGAAGAGCTGTTTGATCCTAACACCATAACTAGATAAGGGTGGGGGATACATACAAAAAATTGTATTATAAACCGAAGAAGTTTAGGAAGAAGCTAGAAATATTAGTTAAAAAAAGCCAAAAAGAGGGGACTTCTGGATGAAAAGGAGGCTAAATATCTGATTCTGGAAGTAACGAGAACACCGGTCATTTACTATGTCCCTAAGATCCATAAAAGCCTAAAAAAAAAAAAAAAAAATCCCAGGAAGATCCATTGTAAATGGAGTGGATTCTTTATTCTCTAGAATATATTGATACATTTTTACAACATTTAGTAAGCAAAGGAAGATCTTACCTTAGGGACAGCAAACAACTTATCACTATGTTGGAGGATATGGAGGATTGTCTTTTAGTTACTAATGATGTCAACTCACCAGGGCTGTGGATAAGGGGGTACCACCAGTCCTCCTGTATGGGGCCCAAGCAGCTGGGTGAATTGGATGTGGACAGGGAGGGTGATCAGCACAGTAGCTGCCGGTGGGAATGAGAGGAGGGAAGCCGGCATTGTGGGGGCCCAAGCAGCTGGGTGAATTGGATGTGGGCAGGGAGGGTGATCAGCACAGTAGCTGCCGGTGGGAAGGAGAGGAGGGAAGCCGGCATTGTGGGGGCCCAGGCAGCTGGGTGAATCGGATGTGGGCAGGGAGGGTGATCAGCACAGTAGCCGCCGGTGGGAAGGAGAGGAGGGAAGCCGGCATTGTGGGGGCCCAAGTAGCTGGGTGAATCGGATGTGGGCAGGGAGGGTGATCAGCACAGTAGCTGCCGGTGGGAAGGAGAGGAGGGAAGCCGGCATTGTGGGGGCCCAAGCAGCTGGGTGAATCGGATGTGGGCAGGGAGGGTGATCAGCACAGTGGCTGTCGGTGGGAAGGAGAGGAGGGAAGCCGGCATTGTGGGGGCCCAGGCAGCTGGGTGAATCAGATGTGGGCAGGGAGGGTGATCAGCACAGTAGCTGCCGGTGGGAAGGAAAGGAGGGAAGCCGGCATTGTGGGGGCCCAAGCAGCTGGGTGAATCAGATGTGGGCAGGGAGGGTGATCAGCACAGTAGCTGCCGGTGGGAAGGAGAGGAGGGAAGCCGGGATTGTGGGGGCACAAGCAGCTGGGTGAATCGGATGTGGGCAGGGAGGGTGATCAGCACAGTAGCTGCCGGTGGGAAGCCGGCATTGTGGGGGCCCAGGCAGCTGGGTGAATCAGATGTGTACAGGGAGAGTGATCGGCGTAGTGGGCAGGGGACAAATACTAAAACCGATCCTCTGTATGGCTCTCTCTGCAGCATCTGAAAGCTGGATTCTTCTCCTCTCCCTCCTGCTGGTATTCAGCTGCTGCTGAGAGAGCCATACAGGGGATCGGTTCCAGTAATTGCCCCCCGTCCAGCATGCCGATCACTCTCTCTGTACATATCTAAATCACCCAGCTGCCTGGGCCCCTACAGTGCTGGCTTCCCTCCGCTCCTTCCCACCGGCAGCTGGTAGCAAACCTTCGGGATGGAGAGTGGGGGGGAAGGGTCCGATATATATATCACATTTACCAGCCCCTTTCTTTCCTTAATTGACACAATGAGTGATCACTCATTGTGTTCATTCATAACTGAAGCATAGTAAACTGCTGGGTGTTTTTTAAGGGGGCCCTGTCAGGTTGGCTGTAAGGGGCCCTGGGGTTTGTAACAGCAGCCCTGCAACTCACTATATACTAATATTGTACAGAAGGATGGATTGGATGGGGTGAAATGGGCCCTTCATAGACAGACTAATTTGAAACAGAAACAAATAAATTTCATAAAGAGTCTCAAGTTAGCTATGGAAAGCAACTATTTCTGGTATAAAGGCGAATACTATGTACAAAGGGGGTAGCCATGGGAGCTAAGTATGCTCCCAGCGTTGCAAACCTTTTTATGAGTAAGTGGGAGGAGGAGAATATATGCCAAGGAAAGACCGGAACTGACAATCCACAAACGATATATTGATAATATTATAATACTGTGGAGGGGCAATGAGGAATCATTAGAACAATTCTTCCAATAAATAAACCTCAATAAGTATAATATCTCGTTCTCGGGCAGTTGGAATATTCAGAATATTCAATATCTTGACTTGGAGATCTTCAAGAAATATAATTCATTAACCAGTTCCCAACCTCACTATAGCCGAAGGACGACTACAGCGCGATTGTCTGGTTCTGGGACGACATCCATGGATGTCATTCCAGAACACGCCCCCCCGCGCCCCGCACCCGGTGCCACCGGTGATCGCTGTGTCCTATGGACACAGCTGATCACATCATATGGTAAACGGCCAATCACGGCAGCCTTTTACCACGTGATCAGCCGTGTCCAATGACACAGCAGATCACCGAGTAAATACAGTTGCTGGTTATAGGCTGTCACAGTGTAAGGAAAGTACTGCCGAGAACCGGCAATTGTCAGCAAAGGGATCGGCGCTGAGCATCACATGATCAGTGCCCAGCAATGCCGCCCACCTGTACCCAGCAGTGCCACCCACCTGTGTCCAGCAGTACTGCCCATCAGTGCTGTCTATCCGTACCACCTCAACAGTGTCGATCAGTGCTGCCTATCAGTGCAGCCTCATCAACACACATCAGTGAAGGAGAAAAATTACCTGTTTGCCAAATTTTATAATAGAAACAAAGAAAAACTTTTTTTTTTTAATTTTTTGCAATTTTTTTTGTTTATGAGCCTTTTTTCATCATCAGAAATGGATGCAAAGTGTTTTTCATGTATTCAAATGGACCCGGTACACCAGCGCATTCAGTTCCAGGTTTCGCGTGAAGGAAACAATGGTAGAACGTGCCGCATTATACTCATGATGGGATCCGTAGTGAATACAACCAGAAAAGACGGGTCATCTCAACACATACTGCTCTGTCTGCTTCTGCTCTATTTCTCTCAAAATGTCTGAAATAGTTAATTTTTTACTGTTTTTCAGTGCATTCTGGGCATTTGGAAGGTCTCCTAAGGTTATCTTTAAAAAACGCTTCTAAACACAAACGCTCATAAATGCGGCTAAACAGACATTTTTTTTAACCTACGTTTTCCAGAGTCAGTTTTCATCGTTCAGAAGTGTCCTGTGTACATGGAGCCTAAGAAGTTTGAAAACATTATAGGAAAACATTGGCCTATCTTGACACAAGACACTTCCTTGGCATGTATTATACCAAGTCAGCCCAAGTTTATATATAGGAAGGCACCAAATCTTAGAAATCGACTGGGGCATACTGTGATCGACCCATCCACACAAAGTCCAATGTTTAAGATTCTAAAAAAATTTTTTTAGGTGCCAGAAATGCTTACCATGTAGAACTAGCCAGAGGCATAGAGGAAAAAAACACATTTTCAATCTTCTGTAACAAATAATGGATATAAAATAGACAAGTGTATTACATGTTCTAGCACACATGTAACATACGTTATTGAATGTCTACAGTGAAGGAAATGCGTATTTGATCCCCTGCTGATTTTGAATGTTTGCCCACTCACAAAGAAATGATCAGTCTAAAAATCGAATGTTCGGTGTATTGTAATACTGAGAGACAGAATAGCAACAAAAAATTCAAAAGAAATGCATGTCTAACAAATGATGACCGATTTGCATGTTCATGAGGGAAATAAGTATTTGATCCCCTATCATTCAGCAGGATTTCTAGCTACCAGGTGTCTTTCATACAGGTAACAAGCTGAGATTAGAAGCAGTCTCATAAAAGGGAGTGCTGCTAATCAAATTGTGTTACCTGTATAAAAGACACCTGTCCACGGGAGCAATCAAACAATCAGATTCCAAACTCTCCACCATGGCAAAGACCAAAGAGCTGTCCAAGGATGTCAGGGACAAGATTGTAGACCTACACAAGGCTGGACTGGGCTACCAAACTATGGCCAAGCAGCTTGGTGAGTTGGTGCAATCATTAGCAGATGGAAGAAACACAAAACAAGTGTCAGTCTCCCTAGGTCTGGTGCACCATGCAAGATCTCACCTCATGGAGTGTCAATGATCATGAGAACAGTGAGGAATCATCCCAGAACTACACGTGAGGATCTTGTCGATGATCTCCAGGCAGCTGGGACCGCAGTCACCAAGAAAACAATTGGTAACAAACTACGCCGACAAGGATTGAAATCCTGCAGTGCCTGCAAGGTCCCTCTGCTGAAGAAAGCACATGTCCAGGCCCGTCTGAAGGTTGCCACTGAACATCTGAATGATGAGGAGGATTGGTTGGAAGTGTTGTGGTCAGATGAGACCAAAATCGAGTTCTTTGGCATCAACTCAACTCTCCGTTTTTGGAGAAGGAGGAATGCTGCCTATGACCCCAAGAACACCATCCCAACTGTCAAACATGGTGGTGGAAACATTCTTCTTTGGGGATGTTTTTCTGCGAAGGGAACAGGACAACTGCACCGCATCAAAGGGACAATGGACGGGGCAATGTGCTGTCAAATCTTGGGTGAGAACTAGAGATGAGCGAATTTTTCAAAAATTAGATTCGGCTGATTCGCCGAATTTCAGGAAGAAATTCGATTCGATGTGAATTAATTCGCTACGAAGTTAACTTATAAAAAGGGTTTCTAGGCTTCAGAGAGCCTTTAAATTAGTGCAGAACACTGTACCTTTAATTTAAATGCCCTTGGAGATGAAGAAGGAGAAGGAGAAGGATGAGAAGAAGGAGAAGGAGAAGGATGAGAAGAAGGAGAAGGAGAAGGATGAGAAGAAGGAGAAGGAGAAGGATGAGAAGAAGGAGAAGGAGAAGGATGAGAAGAAGGAGAAGGATGAGAAGAAGGAGAAGGATGAGAAGAAGGAGAAGGAGAAGGATGAGAAGGAGAAGGAGAAGGATGAGAAGAAGGAGAAGGATGAGAAGGAGAAGGATGAGAAGGAGAAGGAGAAGGATGAGAAGATGGAGAAGGATGAGAAGGATGAGAAGAAGGAGAAGGATGAGAAGAAGGAGAAGGATGAGAAGAAGGAGAAGGATGAGAAGAAGGAGAAGGATGAGAAGAAGGATGAGAAGAAGGATGAGAAGAAGAAGGATGAGAAGAAGGAGAAGGATGAGAAGAAGGAGAAGGATGAGAAGAAGGAGAAGGATGAGAAGAAGGAGAAGGATGAGAAGAAGGAGAAGGATGAGAAGAAGGAGAAGGATGAGAAGAAGAAGAAGGATGAGAAGAAGAAGAAGGATGAGAAGAAGAAGAAGGATGAGAAGAAGGAGAATTCCAAGCCGGCAAAAAGTGTATCTGCAGAGCTCCGCTATTTCTTAGGCTATTTCTGACAGTTCTGTGACATTCACTCCATACAGCGGTTGAAACCGCTGTATGGAGTGAATGTCACAGAACTGTCAGAAATAGCGGAGCTCTGCAGATACACTTTTTGCCGGCTTGGAATTATTCTTATTTTCATCCTACTTCTTCTTCTTCATCCTCATCCTCAGAAGAAGAAGAGGATGAGGATGAAGAAGAAGAAGAAGTAGGATGAAAATAAGAATAATTCCAAGCCGGCAAAAAGTGTATCTGCAGAGCTCCTCTAAGTGTATCTGCAGAATAGAGGAGCTCTGCAGATACACTTTTTGCCGGCTTGGAATTATTCTTATTTTCATCCTACTTCTTCTTCTTCTTCATCCTCATCCTCAGAAGAAGAAGAAGAGGATGAGGATGAAGAGAAAGAAGAAGAAGAAGTAGGATGAAAATAAGAATAATTCCAAGCCGGCAAAAAGTGTATCTGCAGAGCTCCTCTATTCTGCAGATACACTTAGAGGAGCTCTGCAGATACACTTTTTGCCGGCTTGGAATTATTCTTATTTTCATCCTACTTCTTCTTCATCCTCATCCTCTTCTTCTGAGGATGAAGAAGAAGAAGAAGAAGAAGAAGGATGAAAATAAGAATTCCAAACCGGCAAAAAGTGTATCTGCAGAGTTCCTCTATTTCTGACAGTTCTCTGACAGCTCCTTCACATGTACAGCAGTTGAAACATTGTATCTGTTTCCGAATAAAAACATCTGTATCCTAAATGGAAACAAATAGATACAATGTTTCAACCGCTGTACATGTGTTCCTTCTGTCAGAGAACTGTCAGAAATAGCGGAGCTCTCTGCAGGGACACTTTTGCCGGCTGATCGGGAAAAATCCGATTCGCGCACCCGAAGTAGGCAAATATTCGGATTCGACGCAAATCGAATTTTTCCTGAAATTCGTATCGAATTCCGGTTCGCCTGGTTCGATTCGCTCATCTCTAGTGAGAACCTTCTTCCCTCAGCCAGGGCATTGGAAATGGGTCGTGGATGGGTGTTCCAGCATGACAATGACCCAAAACACACGGCCAAGGCAACAAAGGAGTGGCTCAAGAAGAAGCACATTAAGGTCCTGGAGTGGCCTAGCCAGTCTCCAGACCTGAATCCGATTGAAAATCTGTGGAGGAGCTGAAAGTTCGAGTTTCCAAAAGTCAGCCACCAAACCTTAATGACTTGGAGAGGATCTGCCAAGAGCAGTAGGCCAAAATTCCTCCTGAGATGTGTGCAAACCTGGTGGCCAGCTACAGGAAACGTCTGACCTCTGTGATTGCCAACAAGGGATTTGCCACCAAGTACTAAGTCATGTTTTGTGAAGGGGATCAAATACTTGTTTCCCTCATGAACATGCAAATCAGTCATCATTTGTTAGACATGCATTTCTGCTGAATTTTGTGTTGCTATTCTGTCTCTCTGTGTTACAATACACCGAACATTACATTTTTAGGCTGATCATTTTTTTGTGAGTGGGCAAACATTCAAAATCAGCCGGGGAGCAAATACTTATTTCCTTCACTGTATATCGACTCCAGTACGTAGGGAGAACTACCAGGGAATTATCTACGAGAGTAAGGGAACATATTGCTAACATCAGAAAGGGATTTAAAAAGCATAGTCTCCCCAGACATTTTAGGGAAGTACATCAGTGTGACCCTAGTGCACGGGTGTCAAACTGGAGGCCCTCCAGCTGTTGCCAAAATACAAGTCCCATGAGACATTGCAAGATTGACAAGCATGACTCCCAAAGGTAGAGGCATGATCGTACTTGTAGTTTTGCAACAATTGGAGGGCCGCCAGTTTGACACCCCTGGCCTAGAGTATGGGTGTCAAACTGGAGGCCCTCCAGCTGTTGCCAAACTACAAGTCCCATGAGGCATTGTAAGATTGACAAGCATGACTCCCAAAGGCAGATGCATGATGGGACTTGTGGTTTTGCAACAGCCAGTTTTACACCCCTACCCTAGAGGATTGATCTTCTATGGTATAGACCGGGCAGAACCTCATTGGAGGGGTAATAAAATGAAAATACAGATTTCTTAAAATGAGACTTATTGGATTTTCCTTTTGGAGTCAATGACCCCCAAAGGGATTAAACGTAGACCTTAATTGCTTTATATCCAACTATTAACCCTGTCCATTCCATTCATTCTCAGGTTGGATTCATTATTGTAAATTTATGTTTTTTCCAAGGATGTTCACATTAGTCCTCATGCCCACTGGATGTTTTTACAGCGGCTGTTTTTGGCTTTTGATTGTTTTCTACAGCCAGTAAACCCCCCAGCAAGTTATCCTATGTGTCCATACACACACAGACTGCAAACAATGTTTTTTGGCTGGGAAGTTTTTTGGCTGGAAAAAAACCCAGGACCAGTGGGTTTCTAGAGGAGTTTTTTAGCTGTAAAAACGCTTGAACGTTGAAAAACGTGGCAAAACGCAGTAAAATGCAAATCAGTGTTTATGGACTTTTTTTGACCCCCCAAAAAAGTTTTTTGGGGTAAAAAAAAGCTAAAAACACAAACGCGGAAAAACACAGGAAAACGCTGCTAAACGCTAATGCAAAAATGCTAACAAAAGCTGAAAAACAAGTTTTTAACGTGACTTTACACAGATAATGTTACCAGCGTTCTCAAAACGTCCCGTGTGCGTGAGGACTTATAATGGCCATTTTAAGAAAACCAAAACAGTGGCCCCTGACAGGTACATTCTTTGGGGCGATTTTTGTCCCATGGTGCACTGTCTGTTATGGCCACTGGGAGGATCCTGAGTCAGGCTACTAACACACATTTTTTTCCCCATATTGGCTGCCATGATCTTTGTGTGCAAGTAAAGTGTGAGGCTGGATTGGATGGAATCGGTCTTACTTGCCAATTAGCATTCCCATCATATGGCATTTATTTGTACTAGCCTCTCATGTTATGGCCGGCTTTTTAAATGCAACTCCAGGGTGCAGGGAGGATCCTGAGTCAGGCTACTAACACACATATTTTCATATTGGCTGCTATGACCCTTGTGTGCAAGTAAAGTGTGAGGCTAGATTGGATGGAATCGGTCTTACTTGCCAAGTAGCATTCCCACCTAAATGGCATTTATTTGTACTAGCCTCTCATGTTACGGCCAATGGCCGGCTTTTTAGGTGCAGCTCCAGGGTGCAAGGAGGATCCTGAGTCAGGCTACTAACACACATATTTTCATATTGGCTGCTATGACCCTTTTGTGCAAGTAAAGCGTGAGGTTGGGTAGGATGGGATCAGTCTTACTTGCCAATTAGTATTCCCACCTATATGGCATTTATTTGTACCAGCCGCTCATGTTCCGGCCAATGGCCAGCTTTTCAGGTGTAACTTCAGGGTGCACTTCCCACCTACGGCCACTGGGAGAGGGATCTTTAGTGTAGTTTGGCTGGCCAGGACTTCACTATCATGGTGGCTGGAATCAGTGGGTTGCTAGGTTACCTTTGCATATATAAGGAGGGAGGTGAGGCAAGATAGCACCGCTCCTGAATAATCATGATGACGAAACGTGTTGGGTGGGGCTAACTCCTGGTCTGCATACATGGCTGTGGAACACATGGTGCTCAGCTCTTAAATGCATTTTTAAGTCTTTTACACTGTGTTTTCAGCTATTTTGTGTTTTAAATAAAGGATTTTGTGGGGGGTGGCCAAGTGATGGCGGTGTGAGGATGCAGGACACAGGAGCTCCGGACCCACATTAGCAAAGTGAGGGGACTGCAGGACACTACCTTACTCAATCCATGCCTAGAAGACGAGGACAGAAGAGGCAGACACACACACAGCGGGTGATATCCACCATTTCTTCCCCACTGCAGCCAGGAGCACCCGCTCGACCTCTGGGGACAGCATGGTGCCGGAATCCACTCCTAAGAATGGCGTGACTCCCTCAGCTTCTCAGCCTCAGGTAGGTCACACCATCATTGGATGCCATCAGAGATTGTGGCAGCACATATGTCTGGAGCTATCCGTTTGGCCTCACTATCCATCTGCACAATGTAAAGCTTCTACTTGAATGGCCCGGATCAACTCCCTGAGGCTTTCCGATTTCTCAATACTGCTCCGGTGGCAGTCCCGGACTGGCTTGCCTCTGATTTTGCTCCTGCTGGAGCCCCACTTCCACAGGCGCCAGGCACCTCCTGGCAGGAGCAGGCCTGGGCCATCAACCATGGATCCTAGGCAGAGTGAACTTTGATGTGGTCCGCTCCTTTTTTTTTTTTTTTTTTTTTTATATATATATTTTTATTTTTTATTATCATTGACTGCATCAACTCTTCTTCACCCCGGATGCATTCTTCACTATGACCTGGATGTATGGGCCTTCCTGAGAATGGCAGACTGGATTTAATCATTTATCTATGGTCCTATCCCGGACTAGTCCAGTTAAGTGGCTGCTCCACGTACTCAGGATAGGCCTGTATAAGGTTTTCTATGTTGAGATACCCCGACTTTAGTGTTCTCATGGGGTTTTGGTAGCACTATTCGGGTATTTTGGTGAAGATGGGGGAAGAACCAGGTGGTGTAAGGAGGCCTTAGTGGACACAGCTTACTGTAGCTATATGTATGTCTACAATGTTTACCTTTTGTACTTGATATCCCAAATGATCAGGGCAGAACTTTTTATTTGATATCTGTTCTGTTTAGATTTCAGATCTCCTACACTGATATGTATGTAAATCTGCATATTGTTGATGTTTTTCAGACAGACACAGAATTTGGACGGCTTTTTTTTTTCTTAGCCCCAATATAGCGGCAAAGAGCACTTGTTAGCTTCCGCCTGGGAAATGCACTAGCACTGCACCTGTCCTGGATTCCAGTCCGTACTGTCCACCAGCCACCACACTCTCTAGTGAACGGATAGGCTGCGTTCTCAGCGATGTCACCGCTCTCTAGTGAACGGATAGGCCGCATTCTCAGTGATGTCACTGATCACTAGTGAATGGATAGGCCGCATTCTCAGTGATGTCACCGATCACTAGTGAATGGATAGGCTGCATTCTCAGTGATGTTATCGGTCTCTAGTGAATGGATAGGCTGCATTCTCAGTGGTGTCACTGCTCTCTAGTGAACGGATAGGCTGCGTTCTCAGCGATGTCACCGATCACTAGTGAACGGATAGGCTGCATTCTCAGAGGTGTCACCGCTCTCTAGTGAACGGATAGGCCGCATTCTCAGCGATGTCACCGCTCTCTAGTGAGCGGATAGGCTGCATTCTCAGCGATGTCACCGCTCTCTAGTGAACGGATAGGCTGCATTCTCAGAGGTGTCACCGCTCTCTAGTGAACGGATAGGCTGCATTCTCAGCGATGTCACCGCTCTCTAGTGAACGGATAGGCTGCATTCTCAGCGATGTCACCGATCACTAGTGAACGGATAGGCTGCGTTCTCAGCGATGTCACCGATCACTAGTGAACGGATAGGCTGCATTCTCAGAGGTGTCACCGCTCTCTAGTGAACGGATAGGCCGCATTCTCAGCAATGTCACCGCTCTCTAGTGAGCGGATAGGCTGCATTCTCAGTGATGTAATCGGTCTCTAGTGAATATATAGGTTCGTTTTGGATGAAGAAGGAAAATGTAAGATTTTTTTTTTTCTTTTTAAACTGCTGTGTCCATACTGGGGATTTTTGCTATCTATTTGCCCAATTGACCATAGTATTGGAAGATTTGTAATTAGGAGAGATCACTGGAGAAATCTTGCATGACTCCAGGACAGGAAGTGAAACCTTCACAAAAGGACCATAGACAGCAAAAACAAAAAACTGCAGAGGGGTAACTCCTCCCTACTCCATTCAAAACAAAAATGTTAATGTTAGTTTTTTTCTATTCTTAGGCGCCTCTAAAAGCACGGGTGTCAAACTGGCAGCCCTCCAGCTGTTGCCAAACTACACTTCCCATGAGGCATTGCAAGACTGACAGAAGCATGAATCCCAAAGGCAGAGGCATGATGGGACTTGTAGTTTTGCAACAGCTGGAGGGCTGCCAGTTTAACACCCCTGGTATGAAGCATTGCACCCAGGATCAGGAGAGGGCAGGTGCAATGTCAGGCTCCTGCAGACTACCTGTATGTCAGGTATGGGCAGAAAGTATACTGGCAGACAGTTACAGAATTCCAGGAAGATCAATACCAGAGCGCTCACCAGCGCCCTCGTAGTTCATTGAGAACTACAAGCAGTCTGCCACAATGCCTGATGGTAGTTGTAGTCCATTCATTCACAGAACTCTGATTCTTTCTTTAATTCTGATGATGCTTTGAATCCCCAGCAGTGGAGTCATCCCCTCAACGCTACTACATGGAATCCATGCTCATCTGGCTGGTCACAGTTCTCTGCCATCACATACAAGCCCACTGCTATCTGATGCTCCAGGTTTGGGGGCGGGCCCTTGCCTTTCTCCAATATAATGCAGGAGTAGAGAGGAGCACTGCATGCCAAGGAAGAGAGGAATATGGACTCTTCCACCCGGGCGTGCCTTATGTCTGTTTTCATCTGTCCGTTTACAGATGAAAAATAGACACCCATCTATTTCTATGGACTAGCAGATGTAAACGGATGATCATCTGTTTACATCCGCTAGTCCACAGAAATACATGGATGTCTGTTTTTCATCTGTTTATATCCGTCAATGTCCGCATCCGTTAACGTACGTTTTTTTTTTTTGAACGGAAGAAAACCCTATTTTTCTTTTGTAACCAGGAAAGGCGCCAAATTTCTTTTCTTTTTTTTGGTTCATGGTATTTGTAAATTTAGTGTGGGGTGTATGTAACTGCCCACCTATAGTTTCACCCGAACATGTGACTGCTTTGACAGCCGATCAAGCAGTCACATGATCAGAAAGGCGCAACAAGAAGTTTACAGTAAATAAAATAAAAAAAAAATCACACAGTAAACACATTTTATAATAAATTCCAGTGCTATAATTTATTTTTCAAAATTGATAATTTTGGACATAAAAAGGGAATATTCAATCCATTAAAGACAAAAAAACTCAAAAAGACAGAGTTGAAAATAGAAGCATATGTTTTAATTAAAAAAAAAAAAAACTGAGAAAAAAAAAAAGAAAAAATACATTTGATCAGAACGTAACCTGCCCATTTGTCAGCCATATTGTGAAACACACCAAACCGCCTTGTGAGACACATTTATGTACAAAAGTGATTCTGGTGAATAAGGCTTTAACAACCAGAAAATTGGATTGATTTTTTTTTTTTTTTATCCAACGCTAGAAAAATAAAGAGGGTGTGTGAACTGGAGCGTCTCGGACATTCATGGTACTATGTGCTGAGAAATGGCGCAGGGACCGACGGCGGTATCATAGCCCTCCGCAACCAGAGGTAGATTGGACCTGGAGAGGCAAGTGCTTGACGCAGGTGCTGCGGATCGTTGGCTATGGGACCGTCCTCGGAATTGGGTGACGTTTGTGTCGGGGAGAGAACGAAGATCTCCCTTAGCGACATCTTAGCCAGCCATAAGAGAGCCGTTCTCGGTCAGCTTGAAAGCCAAAAAAAGAAAATTATAATGTAACAGACTTTTATTTTTTTCGTTTTACAAAAGGAGTCACAATCTTTTTCACGATCTTGTTGGGCTCGTAGGTCACTTTAGGTAAAAAAGTTCATATGTGATGTCAATTATCCTCCCACAGCCACTGGGGTATAAAGAGTACCTGTTGCTCGAGGTGGCGGCTAGCGGCTCAGATTGGTAGCCCACCGGTGTGCCGAGGCACTTGGCCTCTTGTGCCACTGCGATCTACTAAATGTCTTAACAGTGGAAGTATAGACAATATAATCCATTTTCCTCCTAACCCCCTCCCCTAAAAAGTGACGTAAAAACGCTTTTCAGAGGGGCGGCAACAATAGCCACACATAGAAACTAAGTGAGCGGGGTGGGCAGGGTCAACTTTGACTGAAGGTTCCGCTCCATCACACAGGTACCCTTCAAAAAAATAAAAAAGCAGATGCGACTCCCACAATAAATGTACCAATATACGTTCAATCAGCTAGCACACATTTTTATACGCTAAAGAAAAAAAAATTTAAATTTTACAAATTCTGCTGGAAATCCCACGTCTTCAATCCAGCGGGGACACGCCGGGAGGCCAAGCACACAGTTCCTCTGTCTGTTGTAGCCGGCAGCACTTCTGCAGAGTCACCATCGCTGGGCATCTCTAGCAAGGGGTGTAAGGCTCCAAAGTGTCATTTTGTTCTTATGTGACCTACACAGCGCACAGTTGTGGAAACCGGTGGCTAGTGCGCCCCCTTTTTCGCCAAAAAAAGAAAAAAAAACACAAGCAAACAAGGGGAACAAAAAATACAGCAAAAAATACTGTGTACTCTTTGCAAGTTCTAAGCTTCACGTATACACTTCGGCTCAAATCGTTTTACTGTTCTTAGCAACAAGATATAACCAGACTATAAGAATTCATATTCATTCATATGGAGTATATACATTAACAGTTTAGTGTAACTGCTCTTTCCTGACATGTTTGAAGAAAAAGTGGGCAGCAGATCCCTAAGCTTTGTAGATTGTTTGTATTACCTTATCTCTTATGCTTGTACAGGCTGTAAAGTAGAACATGGAGTTTGTTAGGTTGACCCTTAGTGCTGGCTCCCACCAAGGTGTTTCCTTGGCTTCCCGATCACACGATTGGCTGTTAGTGACCACATGACCAGGAGCTAGCCTACCAGCTCCCAATTGGATATAGTGACTGGGAGTGATCAGTCCTCTAGGCCACTGTGCTGGCGCCGCAGAGAGGCGGCGGCCACTGTGCTGGCGCCGCAGAGAGACGGCGGCCACTGTGCTGGCGCCGCAGAGAGACGGCGGCCACTGTGCTGGCGCCGCAGAGAGACCGCGGCCACTGTGCTGGCGCCGCAGAGAGACCGCGGCCACTGTGCTGGCGCCGCAGAGAGACCGCGGCCACTGTGCTGGCGCCGCAGAGAGACCGCGGCCACTGTGCTGGCGCCGCAGAGAGACCGCGGCCACTGTGCTGGCGTCGCAGAGAGACCGCGGCCACTGTGCTGGCGTCGCAGAACGATTGCAATCAGTGCTAGGGGCACTGAGTGAGCGCACTCCCAGCACAAGAGTGCCACCATCTTTGCACATATAAGTAGCATCAGGGCAATAAAACACCCTTTAAATATTCCTTTTAATGAAGTTGTACACATACGCAAGGCATGTAGTGCTCCGGGAGAGCATATGCATGCTGTGTTACCTGCCTATGTAGTACAGTCATTGGCCTGTACTCCTCCCCTTAGCTCACTGCAAGTATTCAATCAAAGCTTTGTCTACAGCGAAGGGGCAGGCAAACTAAGATCTTCAGCTGCTGGGAAACTACAAGTCCCATAAGGCACTGTAACAGGGACTCCCCCACAGTCATGATGGAATTTGTACTTTCACCCTACCTGGAGTGCCGAGTTTGCCTATATTTGCCACATACCTTCAAATGAAATCAGAAGACTTTACAGTTGGCAATACATGTGACAGTTTTCAGTGAATTTCAATCATTATCAAATGAATGGGAGCCGCACAGACGACAGCAAGTAATCACCAAAAACTAAGCAATCTACCACCCATGAGTTCAGTTGACCAACAGAATTTGACTAAATGACGTTAAAAAAACGAGCAATAAAGTGACAGCTTTTTTTTTGCAGCTTACCAAAATTTAATAGGAAACGATATGGAAAAAAATTCTAATTCACCCAAATAGTTTTAATTCTGTTGCTTTCAGCAAAATTTTGATTTGGACTCTCTTGCAGTTGCTCTAAAACTCCCATTTTAGATCACCGATTGCTTTAAGGTTTCAACATAAAACGTAAAAAAGAAAAAGAAAAGAATTGAAAGAGTGATCACTTTATCAAACCGCCACCTGTATGGCCGGCTTAAGTGACCTACCACCGTATTTCTCACACAGTCTTGCTGCAAGAACATGGACTGTGCCGTCTGGCATACAATTACAAGACTTGGTCAATGGAGGGAGCAGAAACCGAAGTAAAAATCGTGTACTTTGGGAAAAATTTACCATAACTGAAGTTTTTCACTCGGATTTTAAAAAAATGACCAATGTTATCCCAGGGTCAAATACATCACAAAATAGAACATATAATATTTAAATTTAGATACATTTTATTAAGGTTTTCAAACAGATAAAATATGCGCTCACTTTCATCTTCAAAGCGGCAGCAAAGAAGAAATTTAGAGAAAGTTGAAAGTAAAGCTAGCCATCACTGAAGCACAACACCTATCAAGGGGCACCAAAAAAAAGAAAAAAAATATAACAATAAAAACAATACAAAATAAGTACAATTACGGCAGATTTAAAGCCGATTTGTTTTCAATTATAATAAAGTCAACGTTTGTATTTTGGGATCTACAGGAGTCTGTGGTCTTTGGATAATTTTGGTGATCACATATGCCATATAGTGAGATCTGGCAGGCTAATTGTCTTACTACCAGTACCAAATCATTTTTAGATTTTAGGACACCACAGTGGGGGTCCTTTCAAATAATTCAGATTCCTTTACGGAAATGGTCAGCAATTGAGGATGGAAGGCTTGTACAAACCCAATGCTCCAAGGTGGGAACAAAAGTTTCACCAAGAGCCTATATTAGCCCACTAATAGGAACACTTCATACTGGACAAATACCAATCTGAACCAAGGATTCCAGGTCTAAGGTTGAAACCCATCCTTCTTGGCAGAAAAGTTTCATCAAGAGCCTATAGAAATCCAGTGCTCCCGAGTCTAAGGTAGGATCTGTTCCTACTGTGCAGAAAGGTTTCACCAAGAGCCTATAGTAACCCAACAATCCCATTTCCAAGATGGCAGCACTTCCTACTGGGCAGCAAAGTTTCACCAAGAACCTATTCAAGACAACAATCCTGTGTCTAAGGTGTGAACACTTCATTCTGGATAGAAAGGTTTCACCAAATACCAAGTCGAGCCAAGGATTCTAGGTCTAAGGTGGGAACACATCCTACTAGGCAGAAAGGTTTTGCCAAGAGCCTGTAGAAAGCCAGCGCTCCTGAGTATAAGATAGGATCTCCAAGGTTTCACCAAGAACCTGTCCAAGACAACAATCCCGTGTCTAAGGTGTGAACACTTCTTACTGGAAGAATAGGTTTCACCAAGAGCCTACAGAAACCCAACAATCCCATGTCTAAGGTGGAAACACTTCTAAGTGGGCATAAAGGTTTCACCAAGAGCCTAAACAAACTCTGTTGTCCTGCGTCTAAGGTTGAGAATATCTCCTATAGGCTATTTTACCAATAGCCTATAACTAACCCAAAGCTCATTTGACCAAGGTGGGAGTACATCCTACTGGGCAGAAAGGTTTCACCAAGAACCTGTCCAAGGCAACAATCCCGTGTCTAAGTGTGAAAACTTCTTACTGAACAGATGGGTTTCTGTAGGTTCTTGGTGAAACCTAACAGTCCCATGTCTAAGGTGGAAACACTTCTTAGTGGGCATAAAGGTTTCACCAAGAGCCTACAGAAACCCATCAATCCCATGTCTAAGGTGGGAAGACTTCTTAGTGGGTATAAAGGTTTCACCAAGAGCCTACAGAAACCCATCAATCCCATGTCTAAGGTGGGAAGACTTCTTAGTGGGCATAAAGGTTTCACCAAGAGCCTACAGAAACCCATCAATCCCATGTCTAAGGTGGGAAGACTTCTTAGTGGGTATAAAGGTTTCACCAAGAGCCTACAGAAACCCATCAATCCCATGATTAAAGGTGGGAAGACTTCTTAGTGGGTATAAAGGTTTCACCAAGAGCCTACAGAAACCCATCAATCCCATGTCTAAGGTGGGAAGACTTCTTAGTGGGCATAAAGGTTTCACCAAGAGCCTACAGAAACCCATCAATCCCATGTCTAAGGTGGGAAGACTTCTTAGTGGGCATAAAGGTTTCACCAAGAGCCTACAGAAACCCATCAATCCCATGTCTAAGGTGGGAAGACTTCTTAGTGGGTATAAAGGTTTCACCAAGAGCCTACAGAAACCCATCAATCCCATGATTAAAGGTGGGAAGACTTCTTAGTGGGTATAAAGGTTTCACCAAGAGCCTAAACAAACTCTGTTGTCCCGAGTCTAATGTGGGAATATCTCCTATAGGTTATTTCACCAATAGCCTATAACTAACCCTAAGACCCTGTGACCAAGGTGGGAGCACATCCTGCTGGGCAGAAAAGTTTCACCAAGAACCTATCCCAAGCCAACAATCCTGTGTCTAAGGTGAGAATACTTTCTACTAGGCAGAAAGTTTTCACCAAGAGCCTACAGAAACCCAACGATCCTGTGTCCAAGGTGGGAACCCTTCACTTCCCACTAAAAGGTTTCCCCAAGAGTATGTAGAAACCCAACAATCCTGTGTCTAAGGTGGGAACCCTTAACTTCCCACTAAAAAGGTTCCCCCAAGAGTCTGTAGAAACCCAACAATCCTGTGTCTAAGGTGGGAACCCTTAACTTCCCACTAAAAAGGTTCCCCCAAGAGTCTGTAGAAACCCAACAATCCTGTGTCTAAGGTGGGAACCCTTCATACTAAAAGGTTTCCCCAACAGCCTGTATATGCATAATGAAGAGATAGGTAAGTACCACATTTACAAAGGTCATGGCTTTACTGTCCAGTCTTAAAGGATAAGTACAATTTTGTCAAAGTCAGACCAACAAATAAAACCGCTTGCTAACTATAATTTTCTACCTTCAATTTCAGACCAAGTCAGTCCTGGTCTGGCCTGTATGAGTCACCGGACCTGCGTTTGTATGCTCTAGCTCAATATCTCATAATGTGCTCCTGCTCCTCGTCTCCAACATACGAAGATAAAACTCCTGAATACAGGGAGGACAGCTCTACGCCGAGTAAATGCGTGACATGTGCACCTTGCATCCCAGCTAGACACTAGGGGGCGGGCAAGAGCAATGAGTTACAAAGCACAGGGATCCGCGTGGGCTGGCCAGTTCTACCAAGGCGTGGTCTAAACGAAGGGTAGAGCAGTAAAAAGTCGTTTGTGTATTCTAACTTTAACAATACGTACCCTTTAACATAGAGAATGTCAAAATGTGCAGCTGGACTACAAGTCCCCCTCCCCAAACTCTGGCCCACACATTAGGGTGTCAAAACACCCCCACCCCCCCCCAAAATACAAATTACACAACGCATTATACAGTCAAAAATTATTATTTACAAGAAGCTATATGAAATTTAATTCTTGTGGAAACAACCAGGTAGCTTCTACTTCAATCTTGCCTTGCTTTTCTGCAGTTTGTGTGGAGGAGGGGCAATGCCTGTGTGTTTGCGGGGGTCGGATGTAGGTGTGTGTGTGCTTTGGCAATAAGTCACAGCGGTTACATAATGCAGCACTTGTTCTTGTGGTTGTGCGGGTCCTTGAACCGTAGCCTCTGCTTTGGGCGGTATTTCTCCAAGTACATCAGCTGCTTGCTGTTGATGGCGCCCCGCCGTTTCCTGCAAGAAAAGAACAAATCCTCTTCAGGTTTCTGAACACAGGTTCCTTCAGTCTTACAGAGTCATGTAGGATTCTTTCCTGGACTGAAATGACTTACTCTGGTGTCACTGCACACTGTGAGCGTCTCACCATGTGCATTAGAAGCTGCAGCAAGTCACATAGAGCTCCGCCTCATTTCCTGGCTCAAGGATATCCAGCATAGTTAGGGCTCATGTACACTGCAGCTGATAAACTCACGTTTAGGAGCTGTTCTGCGTTTTTTTTCAGCAGCCCCTGAACTCTCCCTAATGTTTTCCTATGTGTTCATGTACACATCGTCGTTTACAGTCGTTTACAGGCATTTGAGTTTACAGTCGGTTTTCTGAACGCAGAAAACTTGTATTCAGCATTCGATTTTATCAGCGTTTCAAACGCAAAACGATTGTAAACGCAGCAAATCGCATTTATAAGCGGTTTAAGTTTTTTTGGTTTTTTTTTACCGCTTCCAGTTCCCGATGCTGTCCAGAGCCTTTTTTCATCATGAAAAATGCATGTAAAGCGTTTTCAAGGTACTCAAATGGACAAAACACTGAACACAGGATGTTCCTACCAAGCTTGTCACACATATAATGACCAATTCACACCTCAGACCTCTCCCACCCTTGGAAACAAAAGATATGGTAATGACCAATTCACACCTCAGACCTCTCCCACCCTTGGAAACAAAAGATATGTTAATGACCATTCACACCTCAGACCTCTCCCACCCTTGGAAACAAAAGATATGTTAATGACCATTCACACCTCAGACCTCTCACACCCTTTTACGTTTACAGGCATTTGAGTTTACAGTCGTTTTTGACCGCAGAAAACTTGCATTCAGCATTCGATTTTAGCAGCGTTTCAAACGCAAAACGCTTGTAAACGCGGCAAATCGCATTTTATAAGCGGTTTAAATTTTTTTTTTTTAACTCTTCCAGTTCTCGATGCTGTCCAGAGCCTTTTTTCATCATGAAGAATACATGCAAAGCGTTTTCAAGGTACTCAGATGGACAAAACACTGAACACAGGATGTTCCTACCAAGCTTGCCATACATTGTAATGACCAATTCACACCTCAGACCTCTCCCACCCTTGGAAACAAAAGATATGTTAATGAACATTTACACCTCAAATTCCTCAAGAAGACCCCCTGCCAGGTGACCTTAATGACTCCCTCCACCAGACACCTTTCCCACCCTTGGAAACAAAAGAAATGTTAATGAGCAACTCACACCTAAACTAATGTCAACACATACTGCTGTCTCTGCTTCTACTCTCTGTATTTCTCTGAAACAGTCTGAAATAGTTCATAATTTACCACTTTTCAGTGCATTCTGGGCATTTGGGAGGTTCTCCTGTGTTTATCTTTAAAAAATGCTTCTAAATGCAAATACTCCTATTCAGAAACTGCTTCAGTTGAGCTAAAATCATCCAAACAAAACAGTTTCCTCAATCAATGCTGGTTACTTACAGCCATAATACTAGAAAACTGGACTTAACATGAATTAAAGGGCAAGTCCACCTACAAATGACATTCTAGTCATGGGCGGAGTCTACTGGGCGGAGTCCCTGTCTTGGTTACTCAGTGGGATCTCCCTGCCACTATTCCTGACCCTGTCCATGGTCACCTGAGAGGTTTTGGGCATTCCAGCTCCTTCTAAAACAACCCAACAGGGACGGTGGGAACCCCTCATAATGGGCACAGCAGGTGTACAGACCTGGGAACTCAGTACAGGGATGGTGGGAAGCTCTTATAATAGGCACAGTGGGTGTGCAGACCTGGGAACTCAGCACAGGGATGGTGGGAACCCCTCATGATGGGCACAGCAGGTGTACAGACCTGGGAACTCAGTACAGGGATGGTGGGAACCCCTCATAATGGGCACAGCTGGTGTACAGACCCGGGAACTCAGCACAGGGATGGTGGGAACCCCTCATAATGGGCACAGTGAGTGTATAGACCCGGGAACTCAGCACAGGGATAGTGGGAACCCCTCATAATGGGCACAGCAGGTGTACAGACCCGGGAACTCAGTACAGGGATGGTGGGAAGCTCTTATAATAGGCACAGTGGGTGTGCAGACCTGGGAACTCAGCACAGGGATGGTGGGAACCTCTCATGATGGGCACAGCGGGTATACAGACCTGGGAACTAAGCACAGGGATCTCATCAATAAGAGTCCCTCGGAGAAAGTATAGACTGCCCAATAGTTCTAACTCCCCAGTGTCTACCATATGCAAATATCCATGTTGGGTGGAGTGACCCCTCAGATTGGCTAACAAACATTTCCACAGGCCGTATCATGTGGAACACTCTGCCCATACAGAGTCTCTGCTCCTCCGCCCCGAGCCGGAATCTAGGAAGATGGTGACACCCTCTCATAGTGAAGGACAACTCTTGTCAACAAGGAGGAACCAACCTATGTGAACGCCAAACCTCCACGTGGGAAAGA
Organism: Staurois parvus; assembly: GCF_062004578.1. Classification (NCBI taxonomy): domain Eukaryota; kingdom Metazoa; phylum Chordata; class Amphibia; order Anura; family Ranidae; genus Staurois; species Staurois parvus. Next base: position 8,214 of record NW_028320004.1, on the reverse strand, counting down.
TCACATGACTAAATGTCCACGTTTGTACGAGAAGCACCGGATGGAGCCTGGAGTAGCATTTTCCCCAGGAAAGGCAATGCAGTCCCTTATTGGGTTCTTCACAGGAGGCTTGCAGATCTAGAAGGGAAAGGTGGAACATGACAGACAAGTGACAGATACTTACTGCCGGATGAACTGGATGGCATCTTCGTACTTCATTCCGCTCTCAATGAGGGCCAACGCCACCAGGACAGGAGCCCTGCGAAGGGAAAAACAGCCACTAAGAAACAGAACGGGACGTCCCGGGGTGTGGAAAACATTTCCATAAGTGAGCACAGTAAGCGTCTAATAAGGGTCCAATCACAGCAGAGCGGGGTGTAAGAAAGGCGCGTCTCCGCATGGGAACACGCTACCCTCACTGGACAGGTGTGGGCGCCATTAACGGTTAAGGGCACTCCAAACCCAATGCATGTCGGCAGCCACCAAATTGTACTTCAAAACCACGCAGTTCGGTGTGCAGCGATTTCTAAAAGTCGTGCTTGCCGTATTTTTGGTGTGTTCCCGTGCATCTGGCAGGCTATTGAAATGAATGGGATGTCAGAAACAGAACGTGTGAATTCAGATGTGAACTGGCCCCAACGTTGGGAAGGGTTCAAATTTCTATAAAGTTATATTTATTTAGCGGTTTGTACCCCGCTGGGGAAATTTCCCTTCACTTCCTGTCCCAAAGACAAA